>NC_089750.1:75422206-75429706 GCF_040412425.1 Macrobrachium rosenbergii
TTCAAAAGTTATCACCAGGCAAAATGATCTTCAAAAGTCAGTGCTATGCAAAACGATCTTCAAAAGTTATCACCAGGCAAAATGATCTTCAAAAGTCAGTGCTATGCAAAACGATCTTCAAAGGTTAACGCCAGGCAAAATGATCTTCAAAAGTCAAAACTAGGCAAAATGATCCTCAGAAGTTATCACCAGGCAAAATGATCTTCAAAAGTCAATGCTATGCAAAATGATCTTCAAAAGTTATCACCAGGCAAAATGATCTTCAAAAATCAACACTAGGCAAAATGATCTTCAAAAATAAACAGTATACGAAATGATCTTCAAAAGTCACCAGTATACAAAACGATCTTCAAGAGTCACCAGTATAAAAAGTGATCTTCACAAGTTAACAGTATACAAAATGATCTTCAAAAGTCACCAGTATGAAAAATGATCTTCAAAAGTCACCAGTATACAAAATGATCTTCAAAAGTTATCACCAGGCAAAATGATCCTCAAAAGTCACCAATTTACAAAATGATCTTCAAAAGTCAACACTAGGCAAAATGATCTTCAAAAGTCAGTGCTAGGCAAAAGATCTTCAAAAGTCAACACTAGGCAAAATGACATTCAAAAGTCAACAGTATAGAAAATGATCATCAAAAGTGAACGGCATATAAAATGATCTTCAAAAGTCACCAGGCAAAAGGATCTTCTAAAGTCAACAGTATATAAAATGATCTTCAAAAGTCAATGCTATGCAAAATGATCTTCAAAAGTCACCAGTATACAAAATGGTCTTCAAAAGTCACCAATATACAAAATGATCTTCAAAAGTCACCAGTATACAAAATGATCTTCAAAAGTCACCAGTATACAAAATGATCTTCAAAAGTCATATGTATACAAAAGTCAACAGTATACAAAATGATCTTCAAAAGTCAACACCAGGCAAAATGATCTTCAAAAGTCAACACTAGGCAAATGATCTTCAAAAGTCAACAGCATGCAAAGTCGTTTTCAGACAAGTTATCTCCGTCTTCAGACGCAACACAACCCAGGCTTGCCAATCCGCTTTCACCTGATTTGTGCCAGAAAGAAAATGTGTTTTTGTCTTGTGTCTTTCACCTTATTTGTGCCGAGAGAAAATTACTTATTTTTTAGAAGAAATTGGCTTTTTTTTTTAGCAGAAGTAGTTTATCAACAAGACCTCTGAAAGCGGCGGATGCATCATTAATGTTAATTGAATACTTATGGCGGACAATTCGTGACCAAAGTCGATTATTTCGCTTTGTGTTCGTCCGGAAAATTCGTCGAATAATGGACGAATCTCCACACTGACTTTCCGAAAACTTCCGCTTGTCAACGCCCACCTCAGGTGAGGTATGTGGACACGTTTGGGAGATGACAGCAGCGTGGGAGAGACAGTGTAATACATAGACACGCATATATATATATATATATATATATATATATATATATATATAAATTATTATTATTATTATTATTATTATTATTATTATTATTATTATTATTATTATTATTATTATTATTCATAAAATGAACGCTATTCATATGGAGGAACAAGCACACCACAGGGACCATTGACTTGAAAATATTATTATTATTATTATTATTATTATTATTATTATTATTATTATTATTATTATTATTATTATTATTCAGCAGATGAACCCTATCCATATGGAACAAGCCCACCAAAGGGGCCACTGACTTGAAATTCAGGAAGCTTCCAAAGAATACTATGTTATCTATTTGAAAGAAGTTACAGAAGATGATAGGAAACACTGAAAGAGGAGATCAGTCATTAGAAAAAAAGATGAATTAACAAATAAATAAATAAATAGATAAAAACGAAAGTAAATTATGATACACGCGCGCTGACAATCTGCATGTGTCTGTGTGCGCATGTGTACGTAGATGTGTGTACACGCGTTCACAAATCTTTAATTAGGCCATTTTAGATCCACAAGAAAGATTTTTTTTCAATATATTTTTTTTTTTAAGTTTCCGGTGCTTGTGAAAATCATTGGGGCGTATCTCTGAATATTTGATGAGGCCGAGTTGAAATGGTAATTGAATTTTAAACGGAGGGCCTTCTTCCTATTCCAGAGAGAGAGAGAGAGAGAGAGAGAGAGAGAGAGAGAGAGAGAGAGAGAGAGAGAGAGGAAATTCACTAATTGAAAATTCAAGGTAGTCTTTTTCTTCTTCTTCCTACTTCAGAGAGAGAGAGAGAGAGAGAGAGAGAGAGAGAGAGAGAGAGAGAGAGAGAGAGAGAGAGAGGGAGAGATGGGGGGAATAAAGTAATTGAAAATTCAAGGTAGTCTTCTTCTTCTTCTTCTTACTCCAGAGAGAGAGAGAGAGAGAGAGAGAGAGAGAGAGAGAGAGAGAGAGAAGAGAGAGAGAGAGTAATTGAAAATTCAAGGTAGTCTTCTTCTTCTTCTTCTTCCTACTAGAGAGAGAGAGAGAGAGAGAGAGAGAGAGAGAGAGAGAGAGAGAGAGAGAGAGAGAGAGAGAGAGGAAATTCAGTAATTGAAAGTTCAGGGTAGTCTTCAAGAGAGAGAGAGGAAAAGAAGAAGAAGAAGAAGAAGAAGAAGAAGAAGAAGAAGAAGAAGAAGAAGAAGAAGAAGAAGAGGAGGAGAAGAAGAAGAAGAAGAAGAAGAGGAAGAAGAAGAAGAAGAAGAAGAAGAAGAGGAGAAGAAGAAGAAGAAGAAGAGGAAGAAGAAGAAGAAAGAAAAGAAATTCAGTAATTGGAAATACAAGGTCGTCTTTAAGAGAGAGAGAGAGAGAGAGAGAGAGAGAGAGAGAGAGAGAGAGAGAGAGAGAGAGAGAGAGAGGGGGGAATTCAGCATTTGAAAAACCCAGGACTTCTTCATCCCACACGAGAGAGAGAGAGAGAGAGAGAGAGAGAGAGAGAGAGAGAGAGAGAGAGAGAGAGAGAGAGAGAGAAATTAAACGACTGAAAATTCAAGTCCTTCTCCATCCTTTAATACGTGACTTTTCCCTTCTGAAGCAACAAAAATAATAAAAAAATGTCGAGGGAGAGAGTGAAAAAAAAAACCACCCCTATTATTATCACCGGTCCCAAAAATGAACGAGAGAGCTTTTTATCACTTTTTTTTTGAAAGAAAAACGTTCTGTCTCTCTCTTTCTCCCTCTCACTCTTTCTTTATCTTTCTCTCTTCCCCCCCCCCATTCACCGTTCATGGAACCGTAATAAATAGGAACTTCTGAAATAAAGCGTTCATATCTTTCCTCCCCCGGTGTAAGGTACCAGTGGGAGTTTCAATTGCCCTACTATTTCTTGTCCTCGCTCTCCACCTTTCTGGTAATTGGATTATGTCGTCTTAACTTTTATTATTCTTGCTTTATTACGTGCGCGCGTTCGCACTTTGCTGTTTCTGAAGAGCAGGGAGATTTGTGTTTGTATGGATTAAGAAGATTCTTGTATATATTTTCCTTCTGCTTGTATTCAGTTAAGGTAAATATTTGCACTTTTATAGACTAAAAAGACTCGTATCTTTACCTCCCACTTGTATTCAAATCAAGATTAAATATTTGTGCTTCTTTAGATTAAGAAGGTTCTTGTGTCTATACCTCCCACTTGTATTCAGTTCAAGATAAATATTTGCACTTGTAAAGATTAAAAAGACTTTTATCTATACCTCCCACTTGTATTCAGTTCAAGATAAATATTTGCACGTGTAAAGATTAAAAAGACTTGTATCTATACCTCCCACTTGTATTGAGTTCAAGATAAATATTTGTACTTTTATAGATTAAAAAGTCTTTTGTATCTATACCTTTCACCTATATTGCAATAAACAGAATAATTATCCTTCAGTCATCAGAACACCAAGATAAAAATATGAAACTAATTTTAAGCATTACTGTAAATTTAATAATTTACTCATTTATATTTATTTATTTATTTATCAGTTTGCTAATTTATCTGTTTATCTAACAACTGAATTCATTTTTCTGTATTTCACTTTACCTTCTGTAACTTCCCTTTACCTTCTGTAACTTCTTTCGAATGAACACCATAATATTCTTTGGAAGCTTGAATTCCAAGTCAGTGGCCCCTGTGGTGGGCTTGTACCATATGAATGGGGTTCATCTTCTGAATATGATGATAATAATAAATTTCCAACTGAATTTGCCTTCATCAATTAACGAAAATGCTTCAGAGAATGCCTTTTATTCTCCAGAATAACGTGGAAGAAACTGAGAATAAAGCTAAAAATAAAGAGAAAGAAAAAAGCGAAGAATCTGTTCATTATCGAATGAAGAACGCCTATGACAGACGATACAGCGGGCTCTCCGCAGACAATAGCAGCGGGCCGGTACAAAGGCTTACACTCGCAAATACTACTACTGCTTTGTTTATATTTTAGGAGAACGAGATGAAACAACTAGTCATTTCACAAGGGGCAGGATAGATGCAATACTTGTAAGAGTTTGAATAGACAACACTTATCTGTAAAATTTAATATCTGTGCAACACTTATACCAAATAAAATGAATGTGTAAACATTTATACTTGTAAAAAATAGACACATTTGTGGGTCTATGAATTTACAAAGAGGCAATACACATTTGTGTGTATGTGAATTTACAAAGAAACAATACTTATACCTGAAAGTATTACGTAGAAAACAACACATGTACCTGTAAGAATTAAGTTATTTTTCCATAACCTGTAAAATTAACTTAGGAGCCACACTTACGACTGTAAGAACTAAGATAGCTGTGATACTTTTAACTGTAAGAATGACTATGAGGCAAAAGGCACAACATTTATATATATATATATATATATATATATATATATATATATATATATATATATATATATATATATATATATATATATATCAGGGTAAACACTGGTAAAAACTACCTGGCGTAACACAGTACCTTTAATTCCGGAGGTGCTTTGAACCGTGAATCAGGAATTTTTGCAATAAAACCTTCCGCCAGCTATTTGTCAACCTGCGTCAACAATTCTAACCTCCTTCCCAGCGAGTTGGAATTGTCATTTGTATTTATTGTTTTCTGTAAAGGAAAACTATTGTGCCGACTACGTCTGTCCGTCCGCACTTTATTCTGTCTGCACTTTTTCTGTCCGGCCTCAGATCTTAAAAACTACTGAGGCTAGAGGGCTGCAAATTGATATGTTGATCATCCACCCTCCAATCATCAAACGTACCAAATTGCAGCCCTCTAGCTTTGCTAGTTTTTATTTTTATTTGAGGTTAAAGTTAGCCATAATCGTCCTTCTGGCAATGATGTAGGGTAGGCCACCACCGTGCCGTGGTTAAAGTTTCATGGACCGCGGCTCGTACAACGTTATACCGAGACCACCGAAAGATAGATCTGTTTTCGGTGGCCTTGATTATACGCTGTAGCGGCTGTACAGAAAACTCGAATACTTGTTTTTATTTTACTGGTCATTGTCTTGGAGAACGGAACTATTTCTCGGCGGAATATCACTGGACAGAAGAACCGCTGCCTCCCTCTTCCCCTGGTATGTTATTGCAACCTCAGTATCGACGAAGTTCTCGTAAGCGGTTTCTTAATGGGGCAATTCCCCCTCCCTTGCTCTTCATAAACGGCTCTCTGCTAATGCCGTTTCCGGTATCTCGAGGCCATTTCGGGAATGGCCAAACGTCTGTCCCTTTTGTACTGGAAAGGGCTCGAGGAATGTTCCCTTCTTTGCTGAAAAGGCTTCGAGGAATGCTCCCTTCTGTGCTGAAAAGGCTTCGAGGAAGGTCCCCTTCTGTACTGAAAAGGCTTCGAGGAATGCTCCCTTCTGTGCTGAAAGGGCTTCGAGGAATAGCTTCCTTGTGTACTGAAAAGGCTTCGAGGAATGCTCCCTTGTGTACTGAAAAGGCTTCGAGGAATGCTCCCTTCTGTGCTGAAAAGGCTTCGCGGAATGCTCCCTTGTATACTGAAAAGGCTTCGAGGAAGGCCCCACTTCTGTACTGAAAAGGCTTCGAGGAATGCTCCCTTCTATGCTGAAAAGGCTTCGAGGAATGCCCCCTTCTGTACTGAGAAAGCGTGGAGGAATGCTTCCTTCTGTACTGAGAAGACGTCGAGGAATGCTCCTTTCTGTACTGAAAATGCTTCGAGGAATGCTCCCTTCTATACTGAAAAGGCGTCGAGGAAGGCCCCCTTCTGTACTGAAAAGGCGTCGGGGAATTCTCCCTTCTATACTGAAAAGGCTTCGAGGAATGCTCCTTTGTGTACTGAAAAGGCTTCGAGGAATGCTCCCATCTGTACTGAAAAGGCTTCGAGGAATGTTCCCTTCTGTACTGAAAAGGCTTCTAGGAATGCTCCCTTGTGTACTAAAAAGACGTCGAAGAATGCTCTTTTCTGTGCTGAGAAGGCGTCGAGAAATGAAGGGGAAATATTTCGCTACTTTCGGCTTAACTCCGGAGCGCCAATTGCACGAACACAAGCCAAGGAGGGATCGAAATAGCGATCGAGCCGTTTCAAAGGCAAATCCTGTCTACTACTACTACAACTACAGCTATCTCAGGATTTCGAAGATACAGACATTGGCAATGTTCTTCCGTGCTGAAAAGGCTTCGAGGAAGGTCCCCTGAAAAGGCTTCTTGCCCTTCTGTGCGAAAGGGCTTCCTTCCTTGTGTACTGAAAAGGCTTCGAGGCTGTGTACTGAAAAGGCTTCGAGGAAGGCCCCCTTCTGTACTGAAAAGGCTTCGAGGAATGCCCCTTCTATGCTGAAAAGGCTGGAATGCCCCTTCTGTACTGAGCATGCTTCCTTCTGTACTGAGAAGACAAGGAATGCCCTTTCTGTACTGAAAATGCTTTGAGGAATGCTCCTTCTATACTGAAAAGGCGTTAGGAAGGCCCCTTCTGTACTGAAAAGGCGTCGGGGAATTCTCCTTCTATACTGAAAAGGCTTATGCTCCTTTGTTAAAAGGCTATTATCTGTACTGAAAAGGCTTCGATAAACTCCTGTTACTAAAAAGACGTCGAAGAATGCTCTTTTCTGTGCTGAGAAGGCGTCAAAATGAAGGGGAAATCATTTCGACTTTCGGCTTAACTCCGGAGCGCAATTGCACGAACACAAGCCAAGGAGGGATCGAAATATTATCGAGCCGTTCAAAGGCAAATCCTGTCTTATTATTATTATCTCAGGATTTCGATTCTGACATTGGCAATGAACTTCCGTCGTTCCTTCGACAAGCCCTGTTAATTGCATTGATGGTATTCCGCTTGCGATGGAATCTTCTTATTATTCTTAAAGCAACATTATTATTATTATTATTATTATTATTATTATTATTATTATTATTATTATTATTATTATTCTGGAGATAAACTCCTGTTCATATGGAACAAGCCCACCAAAGGGGTCATTGACTCGAAATTATTATTATTATTATTATTATTATTATTATTATTATTATTATTATTATTATTATTATTATTATTATTATTATTATTATTATTCTGGAGATGAACCCCTGT
>NC_089750.1:75432206-75439706 GCF_040412425.1 Macrobrachium rosenbergii
TAAAAACAGTTATTAATTCTCTCTCTCTCTCTCTCTCTCTCTCTGGTAGAGAGATTTGTCTTAAAAACAATTATCAATTCTCTCTCTCTCTCTCTCTCTCTCTCTCTCTCTCTCTCTCTCTCTCTGTCAGAGAGATTTGTCTTAAAAACAATTCTCTCTCTCTCTCTCTCTCTCTCTCTCTCTCTCTCTCTCTCTCTCTCTCTCTCTCTCTCTGTCAGAGATTTGTCTTAAAAACAATTCTCTCTCTCTCTCTCTCTCTCTCTCTCTCTCTCTCTCTCTCTCTCTCTCTCTGTCAGGGAGATTTGTCTTAAAAACCATTATCAATTCTCTCTCTCTCTCTCTCTCTCTCTCTCTCTCTCTCTCTCTCTCTCTCTCTCTCTCTCTCTCTCTCTCTCTCTCTCGGGTGCTACAACAATGTCTTAAAATGGAAAAGTCATTAGAGGCCAAATGGCTATTGAATGAGAGGAGATATTGACCCCTATGTCATCCTTTTGCAAATCCCGAAAATAATGGTTGCTTCTGGGGCAGAGGGCGTCCATTGCAAACCCATAAATACGCAGGTTGCAAGTTGCAAATTGCGAGTTTCAAGTTGCAGAAATGGAAATGAGTTTGAACGCAGCTGCACACAAAACCATTGAGGCAATGACACTCGGACGGGTTTCGAGAATACAGATAATATGGCATTTTCTCATTTTTATTTTCCCATTGATGAATAACCAGTAGTTTCGTCAGAGTTATCGGTCAGGATGGGTGATCTCTCTCTCTCTCTCTCTCTCTCTCTCTCTCTCTCTCTCTCTCTCTCTCTCTCTATATATATATATATATATATACATACATATATATATATGTGTGTATATATATATATATATATGTATACATATATATATCATATGTATAAATATATACATATATATATTAAATAATATATATGCATATATATATATATATATATATTAAATAATATATATATATAATATAATATATATAATATAATATCTATCTATCTATATACTGTATCTATATATATATTTATGATTATTATAACTTTTGTACGTGATTCATTTATCACACACATTACCACAGGTGAAAAATAAGAGACGGGGTGTAGGTCCTGACCGGTTTCGACTTTATTTCCAAGCCATTGACGGAGGACTGATACAGAGTGTAAGAAGTCACAATTATATATACTACAGGAACAGTACTGACGAACATACACAACCGTTAGAGACTACATATCCACCCACGGTGTCGAGGTAGGAGTGGCCTTCAAAACTCATTTGGCTAAAAATCACAATATACTCTCCAGGGACAATACTGATAAACATACCGACCAATAACTCTGGGCGAAACTATCAGTCAATCATCAATCACGAAATAAAAATGAGAAGATGAAATACAAATCTATCAGTTCCATTGTCGAAACCCATCGGAGGGGCATTAACCCAAGCGTTTTGCGTGCAGCTGCGTTCAGACACGTTTCCACTTCTGCAACTTGCAACTTGAAACTCGCAATTTGCAACTTGCCACCTGCGTATTTATGGTTTGCAATGGAAGCCCATTGCCCCAGATGCAACAATTATTGCCGGGATTTGCAAGAGGATGACGTAGAGGTCAATATCTCCTCTCATTCAATAGCCATTTGGGCCATTCTGATGACTCTTCCATTTCAAGACACTGTTTGCAGCACCTGAGAGAGAGAGAGAGAGAGAGAGAGAGAGAGAGAGAGAGAGAGAGAGAGAGAGAGATAAATAAAGTGAGAGAGAGGGAGAGAGAGAGAGAAATAAAGGAGAGAGAGAGAGAGAGAGAGAGAGAGAGAGAGAGAGAGAGAGAGAGAGAGAGAGAGAGAGAACTAAAGCAAAAGAGAGAGAGGGAGAGAGAAAGTTAAAGACAGATAGAGAGAGAGAGAGAGAGAGAGAGAGAGAGAGAGAGAGAGAGAGAGAGAGAGAGAGAGAGAGGGAGGGGAGAGGGATATCGACTGCGTATATTTAATTCGGTTTTTTAAGGAGCAGGTGAGATATAAGGCGATATCTTCTTTAAGTCATTTGAAGGATTAAAAACCATATATTTTTTTCATATCATACATCATTATCCTTCAACAAGACTGTCGATATGTCTAGTTAATTAAAATAAATAATGGGTTACACATACTGTATATATGTGTATATGTATATATAATATATTTATATATACATATATATATATATGTATATATATAAAAATATATATATATATATATATATATATATATATATATATATATATATATATATACATACATACATACATACATACATACATACATACATATATATGTATATGTGTGTGTGCACGTGTACATACACACATACAAGCACATACATTTATAGATTACTCATAGGCTTGATAATTTAAAAAAAATATATATATATACATATACACATTCATGGTATTTTATTACTATAGACATTCGTGCCAAGGCTTATTCAATCCACCTCTATCTCGTTTTTCCTTTTTTTTTTTTTTGTTTTCTTCTCAGAAAATACTCCCCCTGAAAAAAAAAAACATCCCAGCAGGTGGACGCAAAATGAATTTCCTTTTTTTTTTTTTTTTTTTTTTCAAAACGACCTCTTGGCATGCAACGCCGCGAGAAATATCCCACAGGGATCTCAGCGTCTACTTACAGGATAAATGACCAGGAACAATTATTGGGGACCGTATTGTCCCCCTCCCAGGTCGTGAATTTCTGTTTAGGGAAAGCTTTGATGGGCAATTAACGTTTGGGATTTTTTTTTATATTAATCGAGGTACTCTTTTTGGATTTTGGTTTCGTTCCCTTAGAAAGTGTTGGGTTTATGTATGTATGTATGATTATATATATATATATATTTGTGTGTGCACATGTGTATATATGTGTTATGTATATATGTATGTATATATGTAAATATATAATACGGAGTTAGGGTGTTCTGAGGTGGTCTGGGCTTGTGGAGAGAATGTGGGATGATAAGCTTGGAAGGAGGGTATGTATATATATGGTATAAATATTATATACATATATATAATATATAATATAAATTTGTGATATATATATGCATGTATATATAATGTGTATATAAAATATATATATACTGTATATATATATACTGTATATATATATATGTATATATGTATATATATATATATATATATATATATATATATATATATATATATATATATATATATACACACACAGACACACATATTCATACCCTCTTCCAAACTTATGATCCCACGTTCTCTCCACGAGACCAGACCATCTCAAAACACCCTAACTCCATCTCCTCACTCACCCTAACCTCTTCATTTCATGTAAATTCTTCATTTCATTCTATTCTGTTCTATTCTGTCATCATGACATCTGTAGATTAAGCTCAAACATTATAACAGCACACTAAAGGAGATGCCACTTCGAAACGTAAGCACATTTCATCAGTACTTTAAAGAAAATATTCTAAAAACCACTGACTTGAAAATTATGCATAAATTCTGTTGTGGAAATAAACAAGTAAAAAATGCGCCAAAGTTTCTTCGCCCTCAGATTTTAAAACCTACAGAGGCTAGAGGGCTGCAAATTGGTATGTTGATCATCCACCCTCCAATCATCAAACATACCAAATTGCAGCCCTCTAACCTCAGTAGTTTTATTTCATTTAAAGTTAAGGTTAGCCATAGTCGTGCATCTGGGAATGATATAGGCCAGGCCACCACAGGGCCATGGTTCAAGTTTCATTGGCCGTGGCTCATACAGCATTATACCGAGACCACCGAAAGAGTTTCTGTACAGCCGCTACAGCGTATAATCAAGGCCACCGAAAACAGATATATCTTTCGGTGGTCTCGGTACAATGCTGTACGAGCCACGGCCAATGAAAATTTAACCACGGCCCGGTGGTGGCCTGGCCTTTATCATTCCCAGATGCACGATTATGGCTAACCTTAACTTTAAATGAAATAAAAATGACTGAAGTTAGAGGGCTGCAATTTGGTATGCTTGATGATTGGAGGGTGGATGATCAACATACCAATTTGCAGCCCTCTAGCCTCTGTAGTTTTTCAGATCTGAGGGCGGACAGAAAAAAGTGCGGACGGACAGAGAAAGCCGGCACAGAAGTTTCCTTTTCAGAAATCTAAAATGTGACGAGAGCGTGGGTAGAAGGAATATCTTCCCCCAGCCCTCAGATTCCTTTTGAAAAACGAAAACCCTCCCTTATGGAAAACTATGCTTATCAGAATCAACAAAGAAAAGGGCGAAGTATATATTTTTAATATCTCTGGAAGGGGAATTTTAACCCCTTTTAAAGACGTCCAGACTCCCCTTTATGCTATATTCTTCAATGCAGAATCGACAAAAAGGTGGCCGAGTAATGCAAGATCTCTTAAAAGGAATTTCGTAATGAGTCTGTCCTCCATTGAAATGCATTAGCTCGACGCATTCGACGAAGCATCGTCGACCAGCACTTTGTCTTCTCTCCTTTATCCAGTTCCCCTCAGGGGATTAGCGCCGTCAGTGCACTTCAAGCGGTGCACCGTCGGCATTACTGAAGGGTTCTTCGCAGCGTGCCTTCATTAGGCCCCTGGCTGCAACCCCTTTCATTCCTTTTACTGTACCTCCTCCATTCATATTCTCTTTCTTCCATGTTGCTTTCCTCAAGCCTCCCCTAACAATTGATTCATTGTGCAACTGCAAAAAAGGTTTTCCTCCTGTTACGCCTTTCAAACCTTTTTTATGCCTCTCGCTTTTCCCTTTCAGAACTAAATGACCTCGTTATAGGTCTCAGCGCTCGCTTGACCTTTGACCTAAGTTCTGTATTACATTCCATTCCGTTATTCGGTTTATATTACAGAGGTGCGGACAAGTGGCCATCTTGAGGTTCTGTTGGATTTCAAATCCGATTCATGTGTACACAAGAAAAAAACATAAAATGAAAACAATTAACATATTTAAAGTCTTTAAAATGACTTCGGATTAAAATACTTTCCTGCTGAAGGCTGGTTATCCAATGCTCACTGTATTATTCTTTAGAAGCTTGAAATTCAAGTCAGTGGCCCCTATTGTGGGCTTGTTCCATATGAATAGTGTTCATCTTCTGAATAATAATAATAATAATAATAATAATAATAATAATAATAATAATAATAATAATAATAATAATCTTTGAAAAATTGAATTTCAAGTCAATGGCCCCTTTGGTGGGCTTGTACCATATGAATAGGGTTCATCTTCTGAATAATAATAATAATAATAATAATAATAATAATAATAATAATAATAATAATAATAATAATAATTATGTTCAGTATTTCATATTATCTTCTGTTACTTCTTTCAAATTAACACCATATTCTGTGGAAGCCTAAATTTCAAGTGAATGGCCCCTTTTGTTGGGCTTGCTCTATATGATTAGGGCTCATCTTCTGAATAATAATAATAATAAATAATAATAATAATAATAATAATAATAATAATAATAATAATAATAATAATAATTGCATTTCCTCAGCCACTAAGCTTCCCTCTCACCTGAACAGTGACACTCCCACAACCTGTCAGTTAGTACTCACTGATGACGTGGAGGTGGAAGTTGAGGGAGATGGCCGGCTGCGTCGAGACCTGGCAGGTGTACTCGCCCTGGTCCTCGAAGTTCACGTCGGTGATCATCAGGACCTGCTCGGTTCTCTCCTCGTTGATGTGGGACGAGATCCGCTTGTCCGTCGTGTAGACGAAGTCGTCCACCGTTAGGACGGTTGACGAAGGCTTGTGGATCCACGTCACCTGAGACGAGAGAAGTGTTGTTGACTTGAAGCATTGCCAACGTTGAAACGGGGGAATGTGGTGACCTTAAATCGTTACTAACATTGAAACGAGGAATGTGACGTTAAAACGACTTAATACGTTAAAAAAACGAGGAATGTGGTCACCTAAAATCATTACTATTAAAACATTGATGGCATTAAAATGAGGGAATGTGGTCACCTAAAACATTACTATCATTAAAACGAGGGGATGTGGTTACCTTAAATCATTACGATCATTAAAACGAGGGAATGTGATGACATTAAAAAAAGGGAATGTGGTTATATAGAACATTACCAACATTAAAACGAGGGAATGTGATGACATTAATACGAGGGAATGTGGTAACCTTAAATCATTACTAACATTAAAACGAGGGAATGTGGTTACCCTAAATCATTACTAACGTTAAAACGAGGGAATGTGATGACATTAAAACAAAGGGAGTGTGGTTACCTAAAACATTACCAACATTGAAACGAGGGGATGTGATTTAAAACAAAGGGAATGTGGTTATATAGAACATTACTAACATTAAAATGAGGAACTTTGATTACATAAAACATTACCAACATAAAAACGAGGGAATTTGTTTACCTTAAAACATTACCAACATTAAAACGAGGGAATTTGGCTACCTTAAAACATTACCAACATTAAAACGAGGGAATGTGGTTACCTAAAACATTACCAACATTAAAACGAGGGAATGTGGTTACCTTAAAACGTTACCAACAGTAAAACGAGGGAATGTGGTTACCTTAAAACATTACCAACATTAAAACGAGGGAATGTAGTTATCTTAAAACATTAGCAACATTAAAACGAGGGAATGTGGTTATCTTAAAACATTACCAACATTAAAACGAGGGAATGTGGTTACCTAAAACATTACCAACATTAAAACGAGGGAATGTGGTTATCTTAAAACATTACCAACATTAAAACGAGGGAATGTGGTTACCTAAAACATTAGCAACATTAAAACGAACATTGTGGTTACCAAAAACATTAAATTAAAACGAGGGAATGTGGTTACCTTAAATCATTACCAACAGCAACAAACGTGATAACTACTAATAACGACACAACCAACGATTGATAAGCAGGGAGAACGAAACGAGGCGAAACATGGAAAGATAAAAGATAATTATCTTTTCTTAAAAAACAGAGTAAAACCGAGAACAGTAGAGGTAAATATAAGAACAGCGGAATGAGGAAGGCATGGGGAGAAGTGATTATGGAAGGGAATGTTAGGTGCCTAGGTCAAGGTCATGCAAGAGAATGTCAGTACTCTTGTGCCAACGTCAGAATGGAATGAGGATTGTCAGTACTTTGCAAATAGGGACTTGCATCAACTTCCATCCCGTAGCGGTGTGGTGCCGACAGTGCGCGTCGCGCGTTGCAATGTAGGCATTACATGTAATTATATTATATGTATATATATGCATACATACATATGTATGTATGTATATTTCCGCCCTTAATGATAAGTCTGGCAAAGTTAGCCGGAAATTAATGTAGGTTCTTCTTATTTGTTTACATCGTGAAATAATCTATTATCTATGGTATGTATGTATGTATGTATGTATGTATGTATGTATGTATGTATGTATGTATATACATACATACATGCATATGAATATATATACATATATATATAAATATATGTATATATATTTATT
>NC_089750.1:75444706-75447206 GCF_040412425.1 Macrobrachium rosenbergii
TGTCCATAAAGGTCTAATGGTCTCTATTTAGAAATAATTTGTTATATTCATCAAAACTTTACTCCACCTTTTTGTTGGGGGGGGGGAGAGTTTGGGAAAATCTATTTCGAAATGTTCTGCCTCCTTTTTTTCTTTCTAATTGCAATCTAAACAAGTAAAAGTCGAGTTTTCTGTACAGCGTGTAATAATCAAGGCCACCGAAAATAGATCTATCTTTCGGTGGTCTCGGTATAATGCTGTATGAGCCGCGGTCCATGAAACGTTTACCACGGCACGATGGTGGCCTATCCTATATCGGTGCGAGAGGCGCGGTCATGGCTGACTTTAACCTTAAATAAAATCAAAACTACTGAGGCTAGAGGGCTGCAATTTGGTGTGTTTGATGATTGGAGGGTGGATAATCAACATGCCAATTTGCATCCCTCTAGCCTCAGTAGGTTTTATGATGTGAGGGCGGATAAAAAAAGTGCGGACAGAAAAAAGTGTAGACTGAAAAAGTGGGGACAGAAACAAGTGCGGACAGAAAAAAGTACCGACAGAATAAAGTGCGGACAGAAACAGTGCGGACAGAAACGGTGCGGACAGAAAAAAGTGCTGACAGAAAAAGTGCAGACAGGAAAAGGGCGAACAGGAAAAGTGCGGGCAGAAACAGTGCGGACAGAAACGGTGCGGACTGAAAAAAGTGCGGACTGAAAAAGTGCGGACAGAAAAAATGCCGACAGAAAAAAGTGCGGACAGAAAAAAGTGTAGACTGAAAAAGTGGGGACAGAAACAAGTGCGGACAGAAAAAAGTACCGACAGAATAAAGTGCGGACAGAAACGGTGCGGACAGAAAAAGTGCTGACAGAAAAAGTGCAGACAGGAAAAGTGAACAGGAAAAGTGCGGCAGAAACAGTGCGGACAGAAACGGTGCGGACTGAAAAAAGTGCGGACTGAAAAAGTGCGGACAGAAAAATGCGGAAAAAAAGTGCGGACTGAAAAAGTGCGGACTGAAAAAGTGCGGACAGAAAAAGTGCGGACTGAAAAAGTGCGGACTGAAAAAGTGCGGACAGAAAAAGTGCGGACAGAAAAAATGCGGACAGAAAAAGTGTGGACAGAAAAAAGTGCGGACTGAAAAAGTGCGGACAGAAAAAATGCGGACAGAAAAAAGTGCGGACAGAAAAAGTGCGGACAGAAAAAAGTGCGGACAGAAAAAGTGCGGACAGAAAAAGTGCGGACAGAAAAAGTGCGGACAGAAAAAGTGCGGACTGAAAAAAGTGCGGACTGAAAAAAAGTGCGGACAGAAAAAGTGTGGACAGGAAACAAGTGCGGACAGAAAAAAGTGCGGACAGAAAAAGTGCGTAGAGAAAGGAGAGCGGACGGACAGACAAAGCCGGCACAATAGTTTTCTTCAACAGAAGACTAAAAATGGCTCCCTAGGGATTTACAATTTTTATTCCCACGCAACTTGAAACGCTTTTCCCCTCCTTATTTTCTGTCTCTCTCCATCTTTATTTCTTGTTTATTTTTCTCTATATTTCTATTTTTTTTTGCTCTTTCATCTTTCAAGTTCTCCTCTTCCCCTATTGGAGAATTACTGCATTCTTTCAACTCTTAGATTTTTAAAATTTGTTGTTGGTTTTCTGTACAAGAAAAGTATTGTGCCGGCTTTGTTATTCCGTCCGTACTTTATTCTGTCAGCATTTTTTCTATCCGCACTTTTTCTGTCCGTTCTTTTTCTGTCCGCACTTTTTTCTGTCAGCACTTTTTCTGTCCGCAATTTTCCTGTCCGTTCTTTTTCTGTCCGCACTTTTTTCTGTCCGCCCTCTGATCTTAAAAACTACTGAGGCTAGAGGGCTGCAAATTGGTATGTTGATCATCCACCCTCCAGTCTCAAACATACCAAATTGCAGCCCTCTAGCCTCAGTGGTTTTTATTTTATTTAAGGTTAAAGTTAGCCATAATCTTGCTTCTGGCAACGATATAGGATAGGACACCACCGGGTCGTGGTTAAGTTTCATGGGCCGCGGGTAATACATCATTATACCGAGACCACCTAAAGATATATGTATTTTCGGTGGCCTCGATTATGCGCTACACAGAAAACTCAATTGCGCCAAAGAAACTTCGGCTCATTTTTTACTTGTTTTTTTATAGGAATTACATAAACCTTTGATCACAGTTTAAATCTATTTTTTTTAGACTCCCATTTTTTAAAATTGTTTTACCAGAGGGCCCCATTTTTTTTGTTTTTTGTTTCACATTCAAATTCCTTTTTCTTATTAGAATTCTTTCCTTTTGCTTGATAATACTGCAGTTGTTATTAAATTGCTTTGCATGTTTGGTGAAACTCTCTCTCTCTCTCTCTCTCTCTCTCTCTCTCTCTCTCTCTCTCTCTCTCTGTCCTTAGGTCATATGTTTCCTTGTCAGTCCCATTCCAGAAATCTCCTCTGATATTCTCTCTCTCTCTCTCTCTCTCTCTCTCTCTCTCTCTCTCTCTCTCTCTCTCTCTCTCCTTTAT
>NC_089750.1:75452206-75454706 GCF_040412425.1 Macrobrachium rosenbergii
AAATTGAATGAGGCTATTAGCAGTTCCATTCCACCCTGAGGAAAACGATTAAAATCCTGATGAATGATCTACCCAGCAGCAAATAGGTTTGAATGATCTGACGGGGGGAAACGATAATGATTATTTGGAAATAAAAAGCACGAATTCAGACGCGTCTCTGGTCAACCGAATTGGAATCTATCTTCTTTTGGGTCTTGTATAAATACTAATTAACTCGTGAACTCATCTAAAAAAAGGATTAAGCTAAGCCAAGCTACTTAATATGCAGTAAATGTTCGTTCCTCGCTGTCGAACTTCTCAGTTTCGGAGGTCCTTTATTCCTGGCACTTTGGACTGTGGAACAGTCTCCCTGGGGATATTGGGTAACTGGGACCTCTTTCGAAGTTCAGGCGAAGTTGCAATGCGTTGCTGTTCTTCAACAATTCTCATTTTATTCTGATCATTTACTGACATTTTTATCTGCTTATTTATTAATTTGTTAATTTATTTATTCATTTCTAATAACTAATCTCTTCTTTCTGTATTTCTTATTACCTTCTGTTACTTCTTTGTAATGAACACCATAATATTCTTTGGAAGACTGAGTTTTAAGTTAGTGGCCCCTTTGGTGGGCTTGTTCCATATGAATAGGGGTTTGTCTTCTGTATAATAATAATAATAATAATAATAATAATAATAATAATAATAATAATAATAATAATAATAATAATAATCTTGTATTGCTTTTTTCAAATGAACACCATATTCTTTAGAAGCTTGAATTTCAAGTCAGTGGCTCCTGTGGTATTTTTCCTTATGAATAGGGTTCGTCTTCTGAGTAATAATAATAATAATAATAATAATAATAATAATAATAATAATAATAATAATAATAATAATAATAATAATAATAATAATAATAATAATAATAATATCCTCTATCACTTCTTTCAAATGAATACCAAAATATTCATTGTAAGCGTGAATTTCAAGTCAGTGGCCCCTTGGGTGGGATTGTTCCATATGAATAGGGTTTGTCTTCTGTATAATAATAATAATAATAATAATAATAATAATAATAATAATAATAATAATAATAATAATAATAAGAAGAAGAAGAAGAAGAAGAAGAAGAATAATAAGAAGAAGAAGAAGAAGAAGAAGAAGAAGAAGAAGAAGAAGAAGAAGAAGAAGAAGAAGAAGAAGAAGAAGAAGAAGAAGAAGAAGAAGAAGAAGAAGAAGAAGAAGAAGAAGAAGAAGTTTCTCTTGCCTTTAAGAACCTCTGAATAAAATCACTTTGTTGCAGCATTTCAAAGAAGAAGAAGAAGAAGAAGAAGACGTAGAAGAAGTTTATCTTGCCTTTTAAGAACCTCTGAATAAAATCACTTTGCTGCAGCATTTCAAAGAAGAAGAAGAAGAAGAAGTAGAAGTTTATCTTGCCTTTAAGAACCTCTGAATAAAATCACTTTGCCGCAGCACTTCAAAATGACCTTCACCTATTCAACAAATTTCGTCGAAGTCTTACAGCGAGGCCACTGCGATTACCAACCTCCTCTTAATTTGGTGAATGCATAAAATATGCATCTTCAGCTCTGCACCTGCCGTTCCTTCATATTGGTCTTCTGATCAACTTTACGGGCGCATATAAAAGTTTGAAGCCCCAAACCAAATAGGTTTTGGGCTGGGGCCAAGATCTCATTTGTCACACACCCACACTACTTTGGAACAGAAGTATGTCTAGATTAAACTTTGGGGGTGACTTTGCGTCTTTTCACGATGTACTTTCTGATGTAAACTGGCAGAGTAATTTCAAGTTAATGCTACTTAGGTCTTTTGTGAAAGCAGAATATATTTTGATGTTCTGACGTAAAGGAACCTTTGGAAGAAATGTCTAGGTTTCCCATTTTCTTCTGTAATTTCTTTCTAAAGAACGCCATACTCTTCAGAAGCTTGAATTTCAAGTCAGTGGCCCCTTTGGTGGGCTTGTTCCATATGAATAGGGTTCGTCTCTTGAATAATAATAATAATAATAATAATAATAATAATAATAATAATAATAATAATAATAATAATAATAATAGAGAGCTCACTACAGCATAGTGTAGGACAATGACCAGTGAATAAATAAGTTTGCACAAAGAGAATGATTGATATACTAAATAACTGGGCAATAAAACTGCATTATGAAAACAGTGCAACAAATTGCACGTGGCTTTTCAAGTGCGGGTCCCTCTCCTCTCTCTCTCTCTCTCTCTCTCTCTCTCTCTCTCTCTCTCTCTCTCTCTCTCTCTCTCTCTCTCTCTCATCACCCAGTTCTGTTCACCCGTTCTTGAGATGTTTTGCTAACAGAAGCCACTACCCCCAAGTGTTGATTGGGTGATAGCACACTTTCTCTCTCTCTCTCTCTCTCTCTCTCGTCTTCTTGTAATCAAAGCATGTACTCTTTCTCTCTTTCGAGTTCCTTAAAATTCAAGTATTTAGTCTCTTATAATTTGTGCTCTCTCTCTCTCTCTCTCTCTCT
>NC_089750.1:75462206-75479706 GCF_040412425.1 Macrobrachium rosenbergii
CTACCTTATACATTCTCCTGTCTCTGGTACTCTATCCCTACTTTCTCTGCTACGTACTACCTTATACTTTCTCCTGTCTCTGCTACTCTATCCCTACTTTCTCTGCTACGTACTACCTTATACTTTCTCCTGTCTCTGGTACTCTATCCCTACTTTCTCTGCTACGTACTACCTTATACTTTCTCCTGTCCCTGGCACTCTATCCCTACTTTCTCTGCTACGTACTACCTTATACTTTCTCCTGTCTCTGGCACTCTATCCCTACTTTCTCTGCTACATACTACCTTATACTTTCTCCTGTCTCTGCTACTCTATCCCTACTTTCTCTGCTACATACTACCTTATACGTTCTCCTGTCTCTGGTACTCTATCCCTACTTTCTCTGCTACATACTACCTTATACTTTCTCCTGTCTCTGGCACTCTATCCCTACTTTCTCTGCTACATACTACCTTATACTTTCTCCTGTCTCTGGCACTCTATCCCTACTTTCTCTGCTACGTACTACCTTATACGTTCTCCTGTCTCTGGTACTCTATCCCTACTTTCTCTGCTACGTACTACCTTATACATTCTCCTGTCTCTGGTACTCTATCCCTACTTTCTCTGCTACGTACTACCTTATACTTTCTCCTGTCTCTGGCACTCTATCCCTACTTTCTCTGCTACGTACTACCTTATACTTTCTCCTGTCTCTGCTACTCTATCCCTACTTTCTCTGCTACATACTACCTTATACTTTCTCCTGTCTCTGCTACTCTGTCTCTACTTTCTCTGCCACTTTCTACTTTCTTCTGGAGCTCACCGAGTGGTCGACGAGGCCTATGATCTTGCAGGGGATGAAGGCGATGCTGTGTCTCGCCACCACCACGTCCCTGACGTTGTCTGGGTGGAAGATTGGGTCCTTCTGCAGGTCGGCCCAGTACTTGTAGGGGCGTGGGCGGGGCTCCCATTTGTTGTCGTGCACCAACACTGTGGGCGAAGAGGAGAGAAGAGGTGGGCGTGAGGGTTTTTGTTTTTGCATAGTGATTTTAATTTCAACTTTAACATATACCTACATATGTATGCATATATGTATAACTGAATCACGAAAGTACGGAGCGTGATGAATATATATAAATAAAGACAATCTGCTGAGTAAAGGACGATAAGTCGAAAGGCCTTGCAGCACTCCATTGTTTCTCTTTCCTTCGTGGATTTTCTCCTTATTTATGTATATATATGTATATATATCATATATTATATATACATATACAGTATATATATAAATATGCATATACAGTATATATATAATATATATATATATATATATATATATATATACATACATACATACATATATATATATATATATATATATATATATATATATATATATATATATATATATATATATATATATATATATATATACATATTCATTATTCAGTTACATACACACACACACACACACACACACACACACACACACATATATATATATATATATATATATATATATATATATATATATATATATATATATATAAATTTATTAGTAAAAACAAGTGAATGCTAATTTTTCACACAAACTTTAAACTGCAAATAAAAATTATAAACAATGAACCCCATTTCATTTCAACAAAATTCATTACAAAGTCGAATACATATTTCTTTGACACATAACATAACGAACAACCAGTGTTGCAATATTCGTAACAAATAACTTTCAGGGTTCCCTAAGTGAATTTTTCAACATATTCGTGGATGAGAGAAAAGTGTACACGCCGAAGCTGGAACAAAAAGTAATAAATGCAATCGAGTTTTCTGTACAGCGTATAATCAGGGCCACCGAAAATAGATCTATCTTTCGGTGGTCTCGGTGTAATGTTTTATGAGCCGCGGCCTATGAAACTTTAACCACGGCCCGGTGGTGGCCTGTCCTATATAGTTGCCAGAAGCACGATTATGGCTAACTTTAAGCTTAATTAAAATCAAAACTACTGAGGTTAGAGGGCTGCTATTTTGGTATGTTTGATGATTGGAGGGTGGATGATCAACATACCAGTTTGCAGCACTCTAGCCTCAGTAGTTTTTAAGATCTGAGGGCGGACAGAAAAATTGCGGACAGAAAAATGTGCGGACGGACAGACAAAGTCAGCTCAATAGTTTTCTTTTACAGAAAACTAAAAATCAGGTAGAATTTACAGAAGTAGGAATTGTTCAGTTTACCGAGATGCAATATGGATAAGATTGAAAATAGCTCTGAATATTATATAAACAAAACCCAAAATTAATAACTATAGATATAAATAATTATAATTATGAAGAATCCAAAATTTATAATGAACGCAGACAGTAATATGATACCCTACACGTGACAATGCATTTTGATTATCTGTCATGAAAAACAACGCTTTAATCAAATGACAACAAATGAATCTGCTTTTGCATAATCTATGATGATAATCTCCCCCTCCCCCCCCCTCCGTTGCGTACCGGTATCATCCCATCGTATGAAATGTGGTCTCCGTAGGAGTGGTAGTGCCGTCAGTGCACCTCATGCGGTGCACTGTAGGCATTACTTGACGTTCTTTGCTGCGTTCCTCCCTGAGGCCTCTAGCTGCAACCTCTTTCATTCCCTTGACTTAGCCTCCTTTCATATTCTCTTTCTTCCATCTTACTTTCATCAACCCTCTTCTAACAATTGTTTTATAGTGCAGCTGTGAGTTTTCCCCCTGTTACACCTTTCAGGCCTTTCATGGTGCAACTGCTGTGAGTTTCTCCTTCTGTTACACCTTTCAGACCTTTCATAGTGCAACTGGTGTGAGGTTTTCCTCCTGTTACACCTTTCAGACCTTTCATAGTGCAACTGCTGTGAGGTTTTCCCCCCTGTTACACTTTTCAGACCTTTCATAGTGCAACTGCTGTGAGGTTTTCCTTCTGTTACACCTTTCAGACCTTTCAAAGTGCAACTGCTGTGAGTTTCTCCTTCTGTTACACCTTTCAGACCTTTCATAGTGCAACTGGTGTGAGGTTTTCTTCCTGTTACACCTTTCAGACCTTTCAAAGTGCAACTGCTGTGAGTTTCTCCTTCTGTTACACCTTTCAGACCTTTCATAGTGCAACTGGTGTGAGGTTTTCTTCCTGTTACACCTTTCAGACCGCTCATAGTGCAACTGTTGTGAGGTTTTCCCTTCTGTTACGCCTTTCAGACCTTTCATAGTGCAACTGCTGCTTTTTTCCTTCTGTTACACCTTTCAGACCTTTCAAACACAACTGCTGTGAGTTTCTCCTTCTGTTACACATTTCATAGTGAAACTGGTGTGAGGTTTTCTTCCTGTTACACCTTTCAGACCGCTCATAGTGCAACTGTTGTGAGGTTTTCCCTTCTGTTACGCCTTTCAGACCTTTCATATGCAACTGCTGTAAAAACCTTCTGTTACACCTTTCAGACCTTTCAGTCAACTGGTGTGAGGTTTTCTTCCTGTTACACCTTTCAGACCTTTCAAAAACTGCTGTGAGTTTCTCCTTCTGTTACACCTTTCAGACCTTTCATAGTGCAACTGGTGTGAGGTTTTCTTCCTGTTACACCTTTCAGACCTTTCAAAGTGCAACTGCTGTGAGTTTCTCCTTCTGTTTCCTTTCCAGACCTTTTTAGTGCAACTGGTGTTTTTCTTCCTGTTACACCTTTCAGACCTTTCAAAGTGCAACTGCTGTGAGTTTCTCCTTCTGTTACACCTTTTTTTTCATAGTGCAACTGGTGTGGTTTTTCTTCCTGTTACACCTTTCAGACCTTTCAAAGTGCAACTGCTGTGAGTTTCTCCTTCTGTTACACCTTTCAGACCTTTCAAAGTGCAACTGCTGTGAGTTTCTCCTTCTGTTACACCTTTCAGACCTTTCATAGTGCAACTGGTGTGATTTTCTTCCTGTTACACCTTTCAGACCTTTCAAAGTGCAACTGCTGTGAGTTTCTCCTTCTGTTACACCTTTCAGACCTTTCATAGTGCAACTGGTGTGAGGTTTTCTTCCTGTTACACCTTTCAGACCGCTCATAGTGCAACTGTTGTGAGGTTTTCCCTTCTGTTACGCCTTTCAGACCTTTCATAGTGCAACTGCTGTGAGGTTTTCCTTCTGTTACACCTTTCAGACCTTTCAAAGTGCAACTGCTGTGAGTTTCTCCTTCTTATTACCTTTCAGACCGCTATTATAGTGCAACTGTTGTGAGGTTTTCCCTTCTGTTACGCCTTTCAGACCTTTCATAGTGCAACTGCTGTGAGGTTTTCCTTCTGTTACACCTTTCAGACCTTTCATAGTGCAAGTGTGAGGTTTTCCTCCTGTTACATCTTTAAATCAACCTTTCTACTCTCAATTTCCCTTTCAGCGCTTAATGACCTCTTAACTGGTCCCAGCGCTTGCCTGACCTTTGGCCTAAACACTGTATTCTATTCCATTCTATGAAACGCTGTATGAATTCTAAATAATTCTAAAATTATGTAGATCCGTTGAACTCTGTAACCTTTTATCGGGTAAAAACGCATTCCTTAATTTCCAGTCCGCCCTTTCCCAGCCGTTAACAAACTGCGGAGAATTTGTGTCCGGTGTAACTCGCCTTTCCGTGTTAATAGCGAGAACCCACCTTTTCGTGTTAATGACTTCTCTCATTTTTTCCCCCATTTTTCTATTTTCTTTCTTACACAGAATTTGTGTGAAGAAAGGAGACTCAATTTGGGTTTTTTTTTTTTTTTGGGCGGTTTTGGTTTATTATCTTTCCTCTCATGCGATTCCAGGTTACTGTATATTAGTCGATTCTTGTAATAACAAATGCATTTAAGGAAGATCTTAATAACAAATGCACTTAAGGAAGATCTTACGTGAGAATGTATACTTATTTTAGCCATAACAGGAAACAGATGTTGTTTTACTCAGTAGAAAATTAACTCAGCTTTGAACCATATAACAGTCACTTATTATTATTATTATTATTATTTAATTAATAAACATTATTCAGAAGATGAACCCTATTCCTGATATGTGACAAGTAACCGAAGGGCCACTGACTAGAAATTATTATTATTATTATTATTATTATTATTATTATTATTATTATTATTATTATTATTATTATTATTATTATTATTGCAGAAAATTACCCCTTTCATTGGAAGAAGCCCACAAATTTTCACTGACTTAATAAATTATTCTTTAACATTATTATCTGTTGTTTAATATTTTCAAAGCTGTTATTATTATTTTACGATTTTAAAATTATTATGCAGAAAAATACTCATAATCATATGGAATAAAGCCCAGGTTTCACTGAAAAAAAATTATTACAAATTTTATGATTTTATTATTATTATTTTTATTATTATTATTATTATTATTATTGTTATTCAAAGATGAACCCTATTCATATGGAACAACTGCAAAGGGACCCATACTTGAAATTCAACCTTCAAAATTGTGGGTTAAACCGAGAAACAAGTGACAGAAGGTAATGGGAAATACAAAAGAAGAGATTGGTTATTAGGAAAAATTAAAAATTAATAAATTTTATAAAATTAAAAATGATTAAAGTGCAAGAGAATTGTATTAGGGCAAATGATTGCATCTCCTCATGAACATCCTCTGAAGTTCCAATTTGTGATGACTAACTGGCTGACAGTTAAGAAATAAACATCATGAGAAAGACCTAACCTGATATGTGACGTAAGAAGTGCACCTGTCTCGCCATAAGTGTCCGTCACACTTGAATTTGTAAGTGCATCGTGCTTACAATAAGTGAATCACGTTGCCTTGAATTTTTTCTTTGTAGTGAGGCCAGATTTTCACTCCTTAATAAAGTATTCTTTAACAGATTATCTGTTGTTTAATATTTTCAAAGCTGTGACTGACCAATTTACGATTTTAAAATGCCTCTTGCGTGAAAAATCTCATTTTCAAACTATATAATTACCGAGGTTTCTGAAAAAAAAAATCTGTACAAAGTTTTTAATAATTTTTATTTTAATTCTCGTATTGTTTCGAAAACCTTCATTAACTTGTCGATTATATATTTAACCTAGAAAATTAATTAAACTTTGATATTTAATTGGTAATTATACTTCTGAGGAAAATATTTTTATACATTTTATAATTAAAATGACAATCTAGATCCTAGTCCAACGATATTACATTACTCCTCGGAATTTAATATGAATTTTCACAGCGTTCTGAAAGTGTAATACTGATTAAATCAGTATTTTATTTCTCCTAGTATTTAATCAGTGTTAAACTTCTCCAAATATTTAATCAGTATTATACTTCTATTATTTAATCAGTATTATATTTCTCCCACTATTTAATCAATATTATATATCTTCTAATATTTAATCATTATTATAACTCTCCTGCTATTTAATCAGTATTATACTTTAATATTTAGTCAGTATTATATTTCTCCTAGTATTTAATCATTATTATACTTGTCGTAATATTTAATCAGTTTTATATTTGTCTTAATATTTAATCAGTATTATGCTTTTGATATTTAATCTGTATTATACTTCTCCTAATATTTAATCAGTATTATACTTCTAATATTTAATCTATATTATGTTTCCCATAATATGTAATCAGTATTACACTTCCCTAATATTTAATCAGTATTATACTTCTCCTAATATTTAATCAGTATTATACTTCTAATATTTAATCAGTATTATACTTCTCCTAATATTTAATCAGTAGTATACTTCTAATATTTCATCAGTGTTATACTTCTAAATATTTAATCAGTATTATACTTCTCTAATATTTAATCAGTATTATACTTCTCCTAATATTTAATCAGTATTATACTTCTCCTAATATTTAATCAGTATTATACTTCTCCTAATATTTAATCAGTATTATACTTCTCCGATCGAGGCTATTTAATCAGTAAATCAAAGTCCTTCAAATATTTCATCAGTATTATACTTCTAAAAATAATATTTAAACAGTATTATACTTCTCCTAATATTTAATCAGTATTATACTTCTCCTAATATTTCATCAGTATTATACTTCTCCTAATATTTCATCAGTATTATACTTCTCCTAATATTTCATCAGTATTATACTTCTCCTAATATTTAATCAGTATTATACTTCTCCTAATATTTCATCAGTATTATACTTCTCTAATATTTCATCAGTATTATACTTCTCCTAATATTTAATCAGTATTATACTTCTCCTAATATTTCATCAGTATTATACTTCTCCTAATATTTAATCAGTATTATACTTCTCCTAATATTTAATCAGTATTATACTTCTCCTAATATTTAATCAGTATTATACTTCTCCTAATATTTCATCAGTATTATACTTCTCCTAATATTTCATCAGTATTATACTTCTCCTAATATTTAATCAGTATTATACTTCTCCTAATATTTCATCAGTATTATACTTCTCCTAATATTTCATCAGTATTATACTTCTCCTAATATTTAATCAGTATTATACTTCTCCTAATATTTAATCAGTATTATACTTCTCCTAATATTTCATCAGTATTATACTTCTAATATTTAATCAGTATTATACTTCTTCTAATATTTAATCAGTATTATACTTCTCCTAATATTTAATCAGTATTATACTTCTCCTAATATTTAATCAGTATTATACATCTCCTAATATTTAATCAGTATTATACTTCTAATATTTAATCAGTTTTACACTTCTCCTAATATTTAATCAGTATTTTACTTCTCCTAATATTTAATCAGTATTATACTTCTCCTAATATTTAATCAGTATTATACTTCTCCTAATATTTAATCAGTAGTATACTTCTAATATTTAATCATTATTATACTTCTAATATTTAATCAGTATTACACTTCTCCTAATATTTAATCAGTATTATACTTCTCCTAATATTTAATCAGTATTATACTTCTCCTAATATTTAATCAGTATTATACTTCTCCTAAAATATAATCAGTATTATACTTCTCCTAAAATATAAGCTGTGTTTTACATATCCTAATATTTAATCAGTATTATCCTTCTCCTAAATATAAGCTGTATTTTACTTCTCCTAATATTTAATCAGTATTATCCTTCTCCTAATACTTGTTTCGTTTAACTCGACGATAAACATCATTAGACGTTTCAGGGTTGATTGGGTTAACGAAAAACAGATATGCGAAAGAAATTTCTTTATCTTTTTTTTTCTCTTTTCTAAAAACCGATTCCTTCTTTCTGTGTTTCTTGTTTTCTGGTTATTTATTGATTTGTCAATTTATCTTCTTTTTTTTCTTCTAGTAACTGATTTCTTCTTTATGTATTTTTTATCTATTTATTTATTGATTTCCTTCTTTTTTCCTCTTATCTTCTTCTCTCTGCATTTCTTCTTTCTGTTACTCAAATGAATAAAATAACATTTTTTGGGAGCTTGAATTTCAGGTCAGTGGCCCCTGCGGTGGGCTTGTTCCATATGAATGAGGGTTCATCTTCCGAATAATAATAATAATAATAATAATAATAATAATAATAATAATAATAATATAATAATAATAATAATAATAATATTCCTTTCTCTCAGGATTAGAATCGTTTTTAAATTTTTCACTCTAGCTTCTTCTTCTTCTTCTTCTTCTTTTTCTTCTTCTTCTTCTTGTTCTCTCTCTCTCTCTCTCTCTCTCTCTCTCTCTCTCTCTCTCTCTCTCTCTCTCTCTCTCTTCTCTCTTCTTCTTCTTCTTCTTCTTCTTCTTCTTCTTCTTCTCTCTCTCTCTCTCTCTCTCTCTCTCTCTCTCTCTCTCTCTCTCTCTCTCTTCTTCTTCTTCTTCTTCTTCTTCTCTCTCTTTCTTTATCTCCTTCTTCTTCTTCTTCTTCTTCTTCTTCTTCTTCTTCTTCACAACCCGGAATTTTCCCCTCCCTCGCGTTTGGCATTCAGAACCGTATCTCTGGAAAAAAAAAATATTCAAGACAGGAAGAAGCGCGCATTATACCGTCGAATAAACACGGGGAAAAGGAGTCCAATAAAAGTCTTGATTTTAAAGTGATAGAGAGACATAACTCTCTCAAAAGAGATGTCTGAATCTCTGGACAGATGAGCTATTGGGCGGAGTCTGTAGTCGGCAGGAAGTGATATATGAATATGCAGATTTCCCGTTTCCGTATTTCGCGTCAAGTTTTCTTGCATATTGAGTGGTTTGGGGTCCAAATGTTGAATTGATTAACAGTATCTAGTGTTAAAATGTTATTAAACTGTGTTGTGTATGAATGGTAATATATATCTGTCTGTTGAAAGGAGTTAATTAAACATTTTTTTTAAATGTTTGAACGAGTATCAGCTGATTTCCAGAATTTGTTTTTCGAGGCAAGGAATTGTTGCGTAACATTATATATCAAATTGCGTAACTTTGAAAAAAACTTAATGATTGATCGAAGTACTTATTCGAGCAAAGAATATGTAAATATAAATTAATATTCTTAGTTATTCTTATGACTTTAGTAGCTCTTAATAATGTTTTAACACTTGATACTGTTAATAAATTGAACATTATTATTATTATTATTATTATTATTATTATTATTATTATTATTATTATTATTATTATTATTATTATTATTATTATTCAGAAGATAAATCCCTTTTTATATGGAACAAAACCACTGCAGGGGCCATTGACCTTAAATTCAAATTTTCAAAGAATATTACGGTGTTCATTTGAAAGGAGTAACAGAAGACGATAGGAAATACAGAAAGAAGAGATCAGTTATCAGAAGATAAAAAACCGAGAAATTAACAAAACAAACAAAAAGATAACAGGAAATACAAAAAAAAAGAAGAGCTCAGTTATCCGAAGAGGAAAAAAAAGAGATTAATTAAACGAGCGAAACGGAATATCTTTCGCTTCTCTGTTTCACACGAACTCAATCAACCATGGAAAGATTAAAACGTGCTTGTCCAAGCACAGAGAACTTCATCCAGCGTTTTATGCAGCAACATAACTCCAGCTTGAAAAAGAGACGAGCGATCTATCTCTTTCCGTCCTATAATAAACAGGCCTTTTTAAGAGTCCAGTCGCCAACGACGTCATTAGCCTGGCCATTGTAAAATGGCCGTTGCTCTTTCAACCCCCAAAAATGGTGGTAGAGGCCCGGGGGGTGGAATAGAAGACACCATTTAGGCCCGGCCGTGTCAGCACTCTGTTATCTAGCCTTTAGCAATTCCAGCGGGAACCGCTCAGGATAGCATCGAGGAAATAGCATTGTGTTATTTTTCTTCTTCTTTTTTTTCTCCCTCGAGCGATCTTGGTCGCGTTGGGTGGCGGCGTGGATTGACCTTTTTTTGACCCCCCTTTTTTTCTGATCTGTAAGGTCAGATGGCCTCCTGTTTTTTATCTGGTGGGTATGTACGAAAATCGAAAATGCCCGCTTTGTTTATAAACTTTGGTATTTTCGTTCAGGATCGACTTGTCAGCGAATTTTTATCAAAGGATCTGCCCTTTGATATTCTTTGGAAGCTTGAATTTCAAGTCAGTCGCCCGTTTGGCGGGCTTGTTCAATATGAATTGGGGTTTATCTTTTGAATAATAATAATAATAATAATAATAATAATAATAATAATAATAATAATAATAATAATAATAAAAAGGGTGATATATAATATGACACAGTAACTGACAATTGCACCTGAAATTAGTTACGTTGAAATTCATCCCCACCCCGTTTGTTGGGGTAGTTTAATTTTATATAAAAGAAATACCCGTCCCTTTAATTATACCCAATTCATAACTCCTGTGTCCTGCCCAGTCAGCCGGGGCATTATAGTGCGTATATATGACTGGGTTTACATTGCGCGTAATATACGCATTCATCGGAAGCTGCCAATGAAATATACAACGGTACAATTCTCAGTAAATAGTTTTAACTATTTTATTTTATTAGGTTTACCGATGGCTGACAATTTGCCAAAACAATTCCCGTTCAAGAGATTAACATAACTCGATTCGGGTGGTGTACAATCTGCGTCGTAAACCAGGTTTGAATTTTTAACTTTATTTTTTTTTAGTTTTTATTTTTATTTTTTTGTGTGTAATGCGATGATCGTTTGGAATTGCAAATGTGGGATGCATTTGTCAGATGATGAATATATTGTCGGTTTTGACGGGTAATGAGCTGTCTTTGTGATGTATTTGTATATAATAATCAGTCATATAAACCTATGTATTGAATGAGTGTCTGTGTATGTATATAGTGTATGTATATGTATATATATATACATATATATGTAATATATATACAAATATATATATATATAATATATATATATATATATATATATATATATATATATATATATATATATATATATATATATATATATTTTTATAGATATATATATATTGCTATATATTACATATAGACATATATACACACACACACACACATATATATATATATATATACATATATATATATATATATATATATATATATATATATATATATATATATATATATATATATATATATATATATATATATAGGCTATACCATACACACACGCACATACATACACACATACTCATTCAATACGTGAGTTTATATGACTGATTATTCCTGCATGCACACATACACCACAAAGCCAGCTCATTACCCGTCAAAACTGACAATATATTCATCATCTGACAAATGCATCCCACATTTGCAATTTCAAAAAAAAGTAAAAAAAAAAAAAAAAAAAGTTAAAAATTCAAACTTGATATACGACGCAGATTGTACACCACCCGAATCGAGTTATGTTAATCCCTTTAACGGGAATTGTTTTGGCAAAGTGTCAGTCATCAGTAAACCTAATAAAAAAATAGTGAAAACAATTTACCGAGAATTGTAGCATTGTATATTTCACTGCCAGCCTCCGATGAATGCGTATATTACACGCAATGTAAACCCAGTCATATCTACACACTATAGTGCCCCGGTTGACTGGGCAGGACACAGGAGTTATGAATTGGGTATAATTAAAGGGACAGGTATTTCTCTTTTTTTTTTTTTATAAAATTAAACGCCTCCAACAAACCGGGGGGGGGGGGATTTCCGCATAACTAATTTCAGGTGCAATAGTCAGTTACTATTTCATTTAATACAGCATTATTATTATTATTATTATTATTATTATTATTATTATTATTATTATTATTATTATTATTATTATTATTATTATTATTCAGAAGATGAACCCTATTTATATGGAACAAGCCCACACGGGCCATTGACTTGTAATTATTATTATTATTATTATTATTATTATTATTATTATTATTATTATTATTATTATTATTATTAATCATTTTAGCCTTTGGCAAAATAATGCAAAATAATCATCCCATTATGTAAATGGCTAAAAAAACATATATTTTTGTAAATCATTGAGAACTTAAGTAAAATAATCATCCTATTATGTAAATTGCTAAAAAAACATAACTTTGTGAATCATTTTGGTCTTTCGTAAAATAATGTAAAATAATCATTCCATTATATGTAAAATAATCATCCCATTATGTAAGTTGCTAAATAAAAAACCTTTCATTTTTGCCAATCACTTAGGTCTTACTATTGTAAATAACGTAAAATAATCATCCCATTTTGTAAATTGCTAGAAACACTTCCTATTTTTGTTAATCATTTAGATCGTACGTAAAAAACTTAATCATCCCATTATGTAAATTGCTAACAAATCTTCCTATTTTTGTTAATCATTTATATCGTACGTAAAAAACTTAATCATCCCATTATGTAAATTGCTAACAAAACTTCCTATTTTTGTTAATCATTTAGATCGTACGTAAAAAAACTTAATCATCCCATCGTGTAAATTGCTAACAAAACTTCCTATTTTTGTTAATCATTTAGATCGTACGTAAAAAAAACTTAATCATCCCATTATGTAAATTGCTAAAAAAACTTTCTATTTTTGTTAATCATTTAGATCTCACGTAAAAAACGTAATCATCCCATTATGTAAATTGCTAACAAAACTTCCTATTTTTGTTAATCATTTAGATCGTACGTAAAAAAAACTTAATCATCCCATCATGTAAATTGCTAAAAAAACTTTCTATTTTTGTTAATCATTTAGATCGTACGTAAAAAAAAAACTTAATCATCCCATTATGTAAATTGCTAAAAAAAATATCTATTTTTGTTAATTATTTAACTCTCACGTAAAAAAACGTAATCATCCCATTATGTAAATTGCTGAAAAACTTTCTATTTTTGTTAATCATTTAGATCGTACGTAAAAAAACTTAATCATCCCATTATGTAAATTGCTAACAAAACTTCCTATTTTTGTTAATCATTTAGATCGTACGTAAAAAACTTAATCATCCCATTATGTAAATTGCTAACAAAATTTCCTATTTTTGTTAATCATTTAGATCGTACGTAAAAAACGTAATCATCCCATTATGTAAATTGCTAACAAAACTTCCTATTTTTGTTAATCATTTAGATCGTACGTAAAAAAAACTTAATCATCCCATTATGTAAATTGCTAACAAAACTTCCTATTTTTGTTAATCATTTAGATCGTACGTAAAAAACTTAATCATCCCATTATGTAAATTGCTAACAAAAATTTCTATTTTTGTTAATCATTTAGATCGTACGTAAAAAAAAACTTAATCATCCCATTATGTAAATTGCTAACAAAACTTCCTATTTTTGTTAATCGTTTAGATCGTACGTAAAAAAAAACTTAATCATCCCATTATGTAAATTGCTAACAAAACTTTCTATTTTGTTAATCATTTAGATCGTACGTAAAAAACTTAATCATCCCATTATGTAAATTGCTAAAAAAAAATTCTATTTTTGTTAATCATTTAGATCGTACGTAAAAACTTAATCATCCCATTATGTAAATTGCTAAAAAAACTTTCTATTTTTGTTAATCATTTAGATCTCACGTAAAAAACGTAATCATCCCATTATGTAAATTGCTAAAAAAACTTTCTATTTTTGTTAATCATTTAGATCGTACGTAAAAATCTTAATCATCCCATTATGTAAATTGCTAAAAAAATTCTATTTTTGTTAATCATTTAGATCGTACGTAAAAAAACTTAATCATCCCATTATGTAAATTGCTAAAAAAACTTCTATTTTTTGTTAATCATTTAGATCGTACGTAAAAAACTTAATCATCCCATTATGTAAATTGCTAAAAAAAAATTCTATTTTTGTTAATCATTTAGATCGTACGTAAAAAACTTAATCATCCCATTATGTAAATTGCTAAAAAAAAATTCTATTTTTGTTAATCATTTAGATCGTACGTAAAAAACTTAATCATCCCATTATGTAAATTGCTAAAAAAATTTCTATTTTTGTTAATCATTTAGATCGTACGTAAAAAACGTAATCATCCCATTATGTAAATTGCTAAAAAAATTCTATTTTTGTTAATCATTTAGATCTCACGTAAAAACGTAATCATCCCATTATGTAAATTGCTAAAAAAATTCTATTTTTGTTAATCATTTAGATCGTACGTAAAAACTTAATCATCCCATTATGTAAATTGCTAAAAAAAAATTCTATTTTTGTTAATCATTTAGATCGTACGTAAAAAACTTAATCATCCCATTATGTAAATTGCTAAAAAAATTCTATTTTTGTTAATCATTTAGATCGTACGTAAAAAACTTAATCATCCCATTATGTAAATTGCTAAAAAAAATTCTATTTTTGTTAATCATTTAGATCGTACGTAAAAACTTAATCATCCCATTATGTAAATTGCTAAAAAAATTCTATTTTTGTTAATCATTTAGATCGTACGTAAAAAACTTAATCATCCCTTTATGTAAATTGCTAAAAAAATTCTATTTTTGTTAATCATTTAGATCGTACGTAAAAACTTAATCATCCCATTATGTAAATTGCTAAAAAAAATTTCTATTTTTGTTAATCATTTAGATCGTACGTAAAAAACTTAATCATCCCATTATGTAAATTGCTAAAAAAAAATTCTATTTTTGTTAATCATTTAGATCGTACGTAAAAAACTTAATCATCCCTTTATGTAAATTGCTAAAAAAATTCTATTTTTTGTTAATCATTTAGATCGTACGTAAAAACTTAATCATCCCATTATAAAATTGCTAAAAAAATTCTATTTTTGTTAATCATTTAGATCGTACGTAAAAAACTTAATCATCCCATTATGTAAATTGCTAAAAAAATTCTATTTTTGTTAATCATTTAGATCGTACGTAAAAAACTTAATCATCCCATTATGTAAATTGCTAAAAAAAATTCTATTTTTGTTAATCATTTAGATCGTACGTAAAAAACTTAATCATCCCATTATGTAAATTGCTAAAAAAATTTCTATTTTTGTTAATCATTTAGATCGTAATAAAAAAACTTAATCATCCCATTTTGCTAAAAAAATTTCTATTTTTGTTAATCATTTAGATCGTACGTAAAAAAACTTAATCATCCCATTATGTAAATTGCTAAAAAAAAATTCTATTTTTGTTAATCATTTAGATCGTACGTAAAAAACTTAATCATCCCATTATGTAAATTGCTAAAAAAAATTTCTATTTTTGTTAATCATTTAGATCGTACGTAAAAAAACTTAATCATCCCATTATGTAAATTGCTAAAAAAAATTTCTATTTTTGTTAATCATTTAGATCGTACGTAAAAAAACTTAATCATCCCATTATGTAAATTGCTAAAAAAATTCTATTTTTGTTAATCATTTAGATCGTACGTAAAAACTTAATCATCCCATTATGTAAATTGCTAAAAAAATTCTATTTTTGTTAATCATTTAGATCGTACGTAAAAACTTAATCATCCCTTTATGTAAATTGCTAAAAAAATTCTTAATCATTTAGATCCCAATTATGTAAATTGCTAAAAAAACTTTCTATTTTTGTTAATCATTTAGATCGTACGTAAAAAAACTTAATCATCCCATTATGTAAATTGCTAAAAAAAAATTTCTATTTTTGTTAATCATTTAGATCTCTCACGTAAAAACTTAATCATCCCATTATGTAAATTGCTAAAAAATTTTCTATTTTTGTTAATCATTTAGATCGTACGTAAAAAACTTAATCATCCCATTATGTAAATTGCTAAAAAAATTCTATTTTTGTTAATCATTTAGATCGTACGTAAAAACTTAATCATCCCATTATGTAAATTGCTAAAAAAATTCTATTTTTGTTAATCATTTAGATCGTACGTAAAAACTTAATCATCCCATTATGTAAATTGCTAAAAAAATTTCTATTTTTGTTAATCATTTAGATCGTACGTAAAAAACTTAATCATCCCATTATGTAAATTGCTAAAAAAATTTCTATTTTTGTTAATCATTTAGATCTCACGTAAAAAACGTAATCATCCCATTATGTAAATTGCTAACAAAACTTCCTATTTTTGTTAATCATTTAGATCGTACGTAATAAAAAACGTAATCATCCCATTATGTAAATTGCTAAAAAAAATTCTATTTTTGTTAATCATTTAGCTCTCACGTAAAAAACGTAATCATCCCATTATGTAAATTGCTAAAAAAAATTTCTATTTTTGTTAATCATTTAGCTCTCACGTAAAAAACTTAATCATCCCATTATGTAAATTGCTAAAGAAGAAAAATGTAAAACAGAATGCGAACGCAATCGTCGCTTCCACGCGGACGAAGCCGGAGTGATACCTCAGGCCGCAGTTTCGAGGAGGCCTCGAGCAACAACAAAACGCCTTATTTGCATAATTGAACATCTGGCGTCCCTGGAAATTATCGCGCAGTTTGTGAAAATTATCGGGCACTTTGTGCAAATTATCGCGCCGTAACGGATGTCCGGCAATAATCGCTAAACAGCCGTATTAACAGGATGCAAATGAAGATGAACGCGGCCGAGTTTTAGAGAATTCGGTTGTTCGAATCTACGTCTGGAGGTTCCAGGCTGCGTTTCTTAAGCTAGTGGGCTGGCGGGAAAACGCCCCCGTGGCGCTAATTAGGTTAAAAAACGATAATTTCCTAAAGTTTGGCGGAAGTTTCAATCGGCTGGGTTCCATCTGGGTGTAAATGAACGAAATGCGAAACTCAGGTCAAAGGTCAAAGCCAAGGGCTGGGATCTATGTTGAGGTCATTCAGTGCTGAATGGGAAATTAAAAGCAAGATGGAAGAAAGAGAATATGAACGGAGGTGTAGTAAAATAAATGAAAGGGGTTGCAGCTAGGGGCCTAAGGAAGGAACGCTGCAAAGAACGTTTAAGTAATGCCTACAGTGCACCACGTGAGGTGCACGGTCTGCCTATATCCTGGTTTGTGTTCTTATGCCGGTGGTTATAATTGGGTCTGAGTCTCCTATTGCACTCGTTAGTAAAATTTACGGTTATTTAATTATGATTCCTAAGGTAATAGGCATAAGGGATTATTCTCCCATTGCACTCATTTGTAAAAAAAAAAACATTATTTCTTCAAACGAAAATAGCACCTTTTT
>NC_089750.1:75484706-75494706 GCF_040412425.1 Macrobrachium rosenbergii
TGCAAAGAATTTCTCATTTTTTTTGGTGGGAGAATTCTACGATACCATTATCGTATCGCTTCCGGTCCCCCCCGCCCCAAAAAAAAACATAAAAAAGAAAAAAAAACGAACAATTTCAGCGATTTATCGCTGTAATGTAAATGCAAAGAAATTGGGGCCTTAGGTCTTTCGCCCGAATTGTATGAGAACATTGCTGTATCGCCTTTTCAAAAAGAGAAAGAAAAAATGGCCCCGTTTTATTTCAGATTTTTTTATTCGTGTAATACAAACGCAAAAGAACTGCCCAGGGGTTCAAAATGCACGCATACAGTATTGTATCCCCCTGTAATAAAATGCGAGAGCCTATTGTATCTCGGTTCAACTTAGGCAGGATTTTACAGTCGGCGACAAAACCAACACTGTTCGGAAAAGAAAAATAAATCTTTCACTTTGAATTCCGTTTCTCCTTTAAAGAAAGAGGAATTTTAAAAAAAGAAAGAAGATCTCTGTCTTTAAATTCCAGTTCTCATTTAAAGAAAGAGGAATTAAGGCTTTAAAAAAGAAAAAACACTCTTTAAATTGCAACTCTCCTATAAAGACAGAAGAATAAAGTTATTAAAGAAAGAGAGAAATCCTCTCTCTTTAAATTCTGTTTCTCCTTTAAAGAAAGAGGACTAAAGGCTATTAAAAAGAAAGAAAATCTCTCCCTTTAAATTCCAGTCCTCCTTTAAAGGAAGAGGAATTAAGGTTTTGAAAATGGAAAGAAAACCTCTCTATTTAAATTCCAGTTTCCCTTTAAAGAAAGAGGAATAAAGGCTGTTAATAAAGAAATAAGATCTCTCTCTTTAAATTCCAGTCCTCCTTTAAAGAAAGAGGAATAAAGGCTGTTAAAAAAGAAGTAAGATCTCTCTCTTTAAATTCCAGTCCTTCTTTAAAGAAAGAGGAATTAAGGCTTTAAAAAAAAGAGAGAAAACCCCTCTCTTTAAATTGCAGTCCTCCTTTAAAGAAAGAGGAATTAAGGCTTTAAAAAAAGAGAGAAACCTCTCTCTTTAAATTGCAGTCCTCCTTTAAAGAAAGAGGAATTAAGGCTTTAAAAAAGAGAGAAAGCCTCTCTCTTTAAATTCCAGTTCTCCCTTAAAGAAAGAGGAATTAAGGCTTTAAAAAAAGAAGGAAAACCTCTCTCTTTAAATTCCAGTTCTCCTTTAAAGAAAGAGGAATGAAGGCCGTTATAAAAGAAAGAAAACCTCTGTCTTTAAATTCCAGTTCTCTTGTAAAGAGGAAAACAAATCTCTCCCTGAATTCCTTTTCCACCTTTAAAGCAAGATGAATAATAAATTGTTTCTTTTCCTCCCCCTCCTCCTCCTCCCCCTCCTCCTCCCCCTCCTCCTCCTCTTGCATTTCACGATATATAATTTGGAAAGTTGAATATTCATCCCAGACGGGACGGAATATAATACCTGCCCTTGTAGTAATAGTTCCGACGTTGGTGGCACAAATCAAATCTCCGTTTTATTATGTATTTTGCAGCCGTGGGCATTATTTCCCTTTCCTTGGCCTTGGTCGTACATCTGGCAGTGAGAATCAGATATTACCAGTTTTATCTTCTATAATTTTATTCCTTGAGGTTACGAACTGAGGCCCTTAGGCTGGCTGATATTAAAGAGAGATTAAAGAGAGATGAAATGCCCACGTACTTAGATGACTAGGTTAGGTTAGGTTTTAGGCTAGGTTAAGTTTTAGGCTAGGTTAGGTTACTAAGGTTTTAGCTTAGGTTAAGTTAGAGTTAAAGTTAGATTTACCCGTCCACATATAAGACAATTACTTAAACTGGTGTTATGAATTTCATATTATAGAGTAATAAAATGCCTAATTACGTAGATGACTGGGTTAGGTTAAGGTTAGGTTAGGTTAGGTTAAATTTACATTTACACATCCTTATGTAAGACATTGACTTAATTAAACTGGTCTAATGAATTTCATATTATAGGGTAATAAAAATGTCTAGGTTAGGTTAGGCAAGGTTAAAGTAATAGCTTGAATTTCATATTAGAGAGTAATAAAGATGCCCACTTATATGACCAATTCAGATTAGGTTCGGTTAGGTTAGGTTAAAGTTAGATTTTCCCGTTCATATGCCAAAAATATACTTACTTGGGTTGATTTTATGAGTGTCATATTATAGAATAATAAAAATACCTACTTAAATGACTAGGTTGGGATAGGTTGGGGTTACTGCTTACAGTGCTCCTTTTCTGGCACATCGTAGACAGCGCCGAAGGCTTCCTGCAGAGAGGGCAGGGGACTTCTCTTTCCCCACTTAACTGTCCAACTTTTGTCTTAAATTTTCAGTTATTTAAGAACGAAGCACACATGCAACTCTCGCAGGATTCCCCCTTTCTGTCGAATGCTGAATAAAAATGCAAATATGTCAAGGTGACTGGAAGGGGTAACAGGTCGAAAGGGTCGATAAAATACTTTGGAAGGAAGTAATTATGCAAGAGTTAGCCCCCTGAAAAACAAGTAAAAAATGCCTCGAAGTTCCTTTGGCGCAATCGAATTCTCAGCCACGACCCGGTGGTGGCCTGTGTTATTGGCACCTGTAGCGGTGCCAGACGCACGATCCTGGCTAACTTTAACCTTGAATAAAATAAAAACTACAGAGGCTAGAGGGCTGCAATTTGGTGTGTTTGATGATTGGAGGGTGGATGATCAACATACCAATTTGCAGCCCCCTAGCCTCCCCAGTAGTTTTTAAGATCTGAGGGCGGACAGAAAAAGCCATCCCAGTAGTTTTCATTCTCATTTTTATGAATTCAAATGGTTTTCAGTCACCATGGAATGGTAACTGAACTTAAAAAAAAAATTATTTTATTTTCCCATTGAATGGAATGGAATGATATATGAAATTCAGGCTAAGGGCCAAGCCCTGGGACCTATGAGATCAATCAGAGCTGAAAGTAAGTTAAGTATACCTTAGTTTAACCAGACCACTGAGCTGATTAACAGCTCTCCTAGAGAGGGCTGGCCCGAAGGATTAGGCTTATTTTGCGTGGCTAAGAACCAATTGGTTACCTAGCAACGGGACCTACAGCTTATTGTGGAATCCGAACCACATTATACCGAGAAATGAATTTCTATCACCAGAAATAAATTCCTCTAATTCTTCATTGGCCGGCCAGAGATTCGAACTCGGGCCCTGCAGTGTGCTAGCCGAGAACGGTACGGACCAGTCCAACGAAGAACCAGAGCTGGAAGTAAAAAGGTTTGAAAGGTGTAACAGGAGGAAAACGTCAAGAGAGGGTTGAGATGATAGAAAGAGAATGTGAAAGGAGGTACAGTAAAAGGAATGAAAGGGGTTGCAGCTAGGGGCCTAAGGAACGCTGCTGCGGAGAACCTGAAGCAGTGCCTACAGTGGACCACGTGAGGTACACTGTGTTGAATCAGGCAGAAAGCTTGCACGCTGTGGACTGACTGATCGTCCTTAATTGTGCACCGTTCAATCAAAAGTGCCTATTTTTACTGCACCCTTTCAACTGCCGATTGTGAACCGCATTAAGCCGTGAATTCCGTTCTGAAAATAAATCAATTATAGCTACGAGCAAGTTCTAAAAGACTTTTTTTTATTTATCAACTCGCATCAAAAAAGCCAAAATAAAACGCGATTGTTTACGGAGTGTTTTGAAATGTCACAACAGCTCTCAATCACATTCTGGCAGAAGAAGAAGAAGACGAAGAAGAAGAAGTAATAGAAGAAGAAGAAGAAGAAGAAGAAGAAGAAGGAATAGGAGAAGAAGAAGAAGAAGAGGAAGAAGAAGAAGAAGAAGAAGAAGAAGAAGAAGAAGACGAAGAATAAGAAGAAGAAGAAGAAGAAGAAGGAATAGAAGAAGAAGAAGAAGAAGAAGAAGAAGAAGAAGAAAGAGAAATAGTTATACGGTCTTCGTCTTACGCCGTTTGCATATAAGTCTTTTATTCCGATATATAGCCGTAATAACTTGGCGATGTCTTCGCGCCAATGACAGCTGCCAAATGGGTTTGGCGTGATGGATGTATGTGTGTTTGTGTGTTTGTGTGTGTGTGTGTGTGTGTTCGTGTCTTTGTGTGTGTGTGTGTGTGTGTGTATGTGTTTGGCTGACCGCGCAAACAAGAGAAACGCTTAATTTTTCACCTCTCTCTCTCTCCCTCGTTCGTTCATGCGTCCACAATTTTTCCTCTCTCTCTCTCTCTCTGTCTCTCTCTCTCTCTCACTCTCTCTCTCTCTCTCTCTCTCTCTCTCGTTCATGCGTCCACACGATTTTTCCTCCTTCTCTCTTTCTCTCTCGTTAGGCGCCCACACAATTTTCCCTCCCTCATTCGTTCATGCGTCCGCACACAATTTTTCTTCTCTCTCTCTCTCTCTCTCTCTCTCTCTCTCTCTCTCTCTCTCTCTCGTTCATGCGTCCACACGATTTTTCCTCCTTCTCTCTTTCTCTCTCGTTAGGCGCCCACACAATTTTCCCTCCCTCATTCGTTCATGCGTCCGCACACAATTTTTCTTCTCTCTCTCTCTCTCTCTCTCTCTCTCTCTCGTTCATGCGTCCACACGATTTTTCCTCCTTCTCTCTTTCTCTCTCGTTAGGCGCCCACACAATTTTTCCTCCCTCGTTCGTTCATGCGTCCACACAATTTTTCCTCCCTCGTCCGTTCATGCGTTCCACACATAATTTTTCTTCTCTCTCTCTCTCTCTCTCTCTCTCTCTCTCTCTCTCTCTCTCTCTCTCTCGTTCGTTCATGCGTCCACACACAATTTTTCTTCTCTCTCTCCCTTCCTCCCTCGTTCGTTCAAGCGTCCACACAATTTTTCCTCCCTCGTCCGTTCATGCGTTCCACACATAATTTTTCTTCTCTCTCTCTCTCTCTCTCTCTCTCTCTCTCTCTCTCTCTCTCTCTCTCTCTCTCTCTCGTTCGTTCAAGCGTTGCACACACTCCTTTGTGTGTCCGGGCGTTCGCTCAACTCACACACATCTTCCGAGATGATTATTCGGGGAAGCGAAGCTGCATCTCCCTGCGGGGAGTTCTAACGCATTTAATTCGAGTCAGGTAAAAGAGTTAAATGAAGTCGGGAATAAAAGGAAAAGGGAAATGAAAAGCTTTTATAGTTTTGTTTTGTGCTCTGTGTTCTAATGGTGCTGTAGGTGCTTGGAGTTCGTGGTGTTAGTGGTAATTGAATGCGTCTGAATCTTTAATTAAGTACGAAATGCGCCCAAGAAACCTTTTTCTGTGCGGCGTGTAATGCTGTATGAGCCGCGGCCCATGGAACTTTCAGCCATGGCACGGTGGTGGCCTGTCGTATAGCGCTGCCGGACGCACGATCATGGCTCGCTTTAACCTTGAATAAAATAAAAACTACTGAGGTCAGAGGGCTGCAATCTTGTTTGTTTGATGATTAGTGGGTGGGTGATCAACATACCAATTTGCAGCCCTCTAGCCTCAGTAGCTTTTAAGATCTGAGGGCGGACAGAAAAAGTGCGGACAGAAAAAAGCGCGGACAGAAAAAGTGCGGACAGAAAAAGTGCGACAGAAAACAGTGCGGACTGACAAAGCGCGGACAGGAACGGTGCGGACTGAAAAAGTGCGGACGATAAAAGTGCGGACAGAAAAAGTGCGGACAGAAAAAGCGCGGACAGAAAAAGTGCGGACAGACAGAAAAAGCCGGCACAATAGTTTTCTTTTACAGAAAACTAAAAAATGACGCTGAAATCTCTCTGTATTATGGTGAAACCATAGTTTTTTTTTCTCAGCATATCTGGATTGGCGTTCCGAGACACTATACCCACTAAGGCGGTAGTGCACCGTCATGAGGTGCACTGTAAACATTATTCGAGTTCTTTGAAACAGCGTCCCTTCCTTAGGCCCCTAGCTGCAACCCCTTTCATTCCTTTTACTGTACCTCCGTTGATATTCTTTTTCTTCCGTCTTACTTTTCCTCAATTGTTTCATAGTGCAACTGCGAGGTTATCCTCCTGTTACACCTTTCAAACCTTTTTACTGTTAATTTCCGTTTCAGCGCTGAATGACCTCATAGGTCCCAGTACTTGGCCTTTGGCCTAAATCCTATAATCTGTTCTATATTCGAGATGCTATACACAAAATTGTAACTATAAATCTGGTAGGTTAACTTCAGATCTATAAAAGTACACAAACACTGACCGTAGATTGGTCAAGCTCTCCATTTTTCTACACGAAAACATTAGATTTACTTAAATTTTTATCTATTTATTAATTTGCTAATTTATTTTCCCTTTTTAAATAAGTGATCTCTTCTTTCTTTCTTTCTGTGTTCCCCATCACCTTTTGTTCCTTCTTTCTAATGAACACCATAATATTCTTTGGAAACTTGAATTTCAAGTCAGTGGGCTTGTTCCATATGAATGGGGTTCATCATCTGAATAATAATAATAATAATAATAATAATAATAATAATAATAATAATAATAATAATAATAATAATAATAAGCTCGAAAATAGTACTAGATAACTTTTCCCGCGAGCAAAATGTTATCATACATAACATTTTCTACTCTGAGATAACAAGTTCTGCTTCGTGATTGACCAGAATGTGAGTTTTGATCAGCAGCGCACCAAATGAACGTCGAACATTAAATATTAGATTAGCGGGCCAAACCTCATTATGGAACTTATAATCAGGCCAGCAGATTCGAGCATTGTAGCACACGCGTTCAAATTAGACTCCTGCTAAACATTAATGGCCCTGATTTGGAAAACATTGCATATCTGTTTCCTAAAACTGGCTGTGTGCAAATCCATTTCGTTATAAGTTTATGTTGGACTATGAATTCACTGACGAATAGGGGAAAAATCGCGGAAATATACTGATTTCAGGGGAAAAATCGCGGAAGTATATTGATTTCAGGGGAAAATCGCGGAAGTATATTGATTTCAGGGGAAAAATCACTGAATTTTATTGATTTAAGGAGAAAAATCGCTGAAGTATATTGATTTCAGGAATAAAATCGCTGAAGTATATTGATATCGGCGAAAAAATCGCTGAAGTATATTTATTTCAGGAAAAAATTCGCTGAACTGTATTGATTTCAAAGGAAAAATCGCTGAAGTATATTGATTTCAGGGCAAAAATCGCTGAAGTATATTGATTTTGGTTGAAAAATCATTGAAGTATATTGATTTCAGGGAAAAAATCGGTGAAGTATATTAACTTCAGGGGAGAAATCGCTGAATTTTATTGATTCCAGTTGAAAAATCGCGAAAGTATATTGATTTCAGGGGAAAAATCGCTGAAGTATATTGATTTCAGGGAAAAAATCGCTGAAGTAAATTGATTTCAGGGGAAAGTCGCTGAAATATATTGATTTTGGTTGAAAAATCATTGAAGTTTATTGATTTCATGGGAAAAATCACTGAATATTGATTTTGGCTAAAAAAATCACTGATTCTAGGGGAAAAATCACTGAGGTATATTGATTTTAGGGGAACACACTGAAGTATATTGATTTTAGGGGAAAACAGAAGTATATTGATTTTAAGGAAAAAAACACTGAAGCATATTGATTTTAGGGAAAAAATAACTTAAGCATATTTATTTTATGGCGAAATAATTGAAGTATATTGATTTAATGGAAAAATCCCTTGAAGTATGTTGATTTTATGGGAAAATCACTGAAGTATATTGATTTTAGGAGGAAGTTCGCAAAAGCATATTAATTTTAGGGGAAAATCACTGAAGCATATTGATTTTAATTGAAAAACCACTGATGCATATTGATTTTAGGGGAAAGAACACTGAAGTATATTTATTTTAGGGGAAAAATCACTGAAGTACATTTATTTTAGGGGAAAAATATCACGTATGTTAAGATATGAACACATTTGAAACTCCCTTACTGAAACGATTTAATCATTATAATGAACTGAAGATTTCGATTAAGCAAAATAATACGCTATATGCCAGCACAGTTCGAAAGATGAGGCATTGAAAGAATGACGTAAAGTGACGAAGACAAAAAGAAAATAAAAATAAAGATGAAAAAAAAAAATGAACAGAGCAAAGACAATGATCATTTAGACCAAACGTAAGACCTATGAACAGTTAATTAGTTTCTAACGACCTGTGTTTGTCTTATCTCAGCGATCAGGGTTGACCCAACTCCTTTCCATCTTGTCTCTCTCTCTCTCTCTCTCTCTCTCTCTCTCTCTCTCTCTCTCTCTCCTCCCCTCGTCTCTCTCCAAGAAGGTCGAAGGTTGGAGACGACACTGTCACTCAAATATGCAGTTTAAAACTTGGTGATGGAAGATTATTCTCTCTCTCTCTCTCTCTCTCTCTCTCTCTCTCTCTCTCTCTCTCTCTCTCTCTCTCTCTCTCAAAAGGGATTAAGGGTGAGAGAAGCGTAGTCGCTCTCCCAAGCAGTTTGTGAAGAGTTGGCGAAGGAAGATCACAGAAATTTAATTCTAAGAAGTTGATCCAAAGAAGACTGATAAGATTCGTCTTTGATTAAGAGTCCATTTTCTGCCTTGCTGAATAATAATAATAATAATAATAGTAATAATAATAATAATAATTATTATTATTATTAGCATAACAGCAACATCGATGATAATAAATAAAGCATAACGCCGGAAAGCAAGAGGAAATGCAATTATCAAAGTGAATGATGTTAATGACATGGAGTAATGATATGCAATCGTTTTAGCGTTATCGCTTCGTAAGTACACGAAACTAAAGGGTTACAGTAGGGTTACAGAAAGGTTACAGAAAGATTGCAGAGGGGTTTACAGATGGGTTACAAAGGGTTACAGAAAGGTTACAGAAGTGTTTACAGACAGGTTACAAAGCGTTACAGAAAGGTTCATAGAAGGGTTACAGGAGGGTTACAGTAAAGTTACAAATGATTAAAGAAGCGTCTATAGAAGGGTTACAGGAGGGTTACAGTAAAGTTACAGAGGGTCTACAGAAGGGTTACAGTAGGGTTTGTAGGAGGGTCACAAAGGGTTACAGAAAGGTTTACAGGAGGTTGTTACAAAAGATAACGAAAAGTTTGCAGAAGGGTTACAGAAGGGTTACAGATGGTTACATAAGGGTTACAGGAGGGCTACAAAGGGTTATGGGAGGGTTACAGAAGGGTTTCATAAAGGTTTACAGGAGGGTACAGAAGGGATACAGCAGGGTTACAAAATGATCACAGGAGGGTTACAGAAGGCTTACAGGTTACAGGGCGAAGTAGGTTTAAGAAAATGACAAAATTTTCTCTTTTTTTATAAATGAGTTAAGTTTTTGATGATTATTCAAGTTGTAATAGTAAAGGATAGTATAAAAATGAAAGATATATATATATATATATATATATATATATATATATATATATATATATATATATATATATATATATATATATATATATATACTGTATATATAACTAGGCCAAATGACCGTCATTTTCGACGGTACTTAGGCTAAATGACCGCCTTGAGGCCCCCCCATTCTTCACTTCACTTTTGACAGAAAGGACAGGCCAGTCAGAAAGAGAGAGAGAGAGAGAGAGAGAGAGAGAGAGAGAGAGAGAGAGAGAGAGAAACGGTCACGGCCGTTCCACCGCTAAAATTTTTAACCGCCAAATGCAACGGCCACTCGACGCTAATTTAAGTGTTCGTCTGTCGTTATTGGACATTATGGAGTGGCATTTAACGGAGAATGGATGAAATGACATTTGTAAAATGGGGGGGGGGAAGGGTAGGGGAAAGGGGTGGAAGGTCGTATTTTTGAGGAGAGAGAGAGAGAGAGAGAGAGAGAGAGAGAGAGAGAGAGAGAGAGAGAGAGAGAGAGAGAGGGCCTTCTCTTTTTTGTTAATTGAAATGTTTATTCCTGCCATAAACATTGGTGCTAAATTTAGGTAGCATTTGGATGAGTTCATGATATTGGAACGTTCGAGTTTTTTTTCTTTTTTATAATTCTAAAAATGTACACAGACTTTAGAAAAGTACAAAATATTACAATGATAGAATTACTGTA
>NC_089750.1:75499706-75502206 GCF_040412425.1 Macrobrachium rosenbergii
TCTCTCTCTCTCTCTCTCTCTCTCTCTCTCTCTCTCTCTCTCTCTCTCTCTCAATTTAACGCTCTGTTCTCGTACTATCTTCGCTGCATTGCTTTGTTCTTGAACTTCTCTGCACTCACCTACCCACCTCTCTCTCTCTCTCTCTCTCTCTCTCTCTCTCTCTCTCTCTCTCTCTCTCTCTCTCTCTCTCTCTCTCTCTCTCTCTCTTTTATGATATATTCCGTCTTATATTGCAATTCAAAGGTAATATTTTTTTTTAAGTGGGAGGTAAGTCTTTTATGTTTTCCACTGCTCTCTCTCTCTCTCTCTCTCTCTCTCTCTCTCTCTCTCTCTCTCTCTCTCTCTCTCTCTCTCTCTCTCTCTCTCTCGACAATATATTCCATTTTATATTGCACTCAAAGGTAGTACGTTTTTTAAGTGGGCGATATGTCTTTTATGATTTCTCTCTCTCTCTCTCTCTCTCTCTCTCTCTCTCTCTCTCTCTCTCTCTCTCTCTCTCTCTCTCTCTCAATCAGGGGAGGACAAGGCATATCCCAGAAGACTTTTATGACGGTTTATTAGAATATTCGGAGCAACGTTTCAAGACTAGTTCTCATTCTCAAAGCTTCCAAGACTAGTTCTCATTCTCAAAGCTTCCAAGACTAGTTCTTATTCTCAAGCTTCCAAGACTAGCTTCTCATTCTGAAGCTTTCAAGACTAGTTCTCATTCTCAAAAGACTTTCAAGACTAGTTCTCATTCTCAAAGCTTCCAAGACTAGTTCTTATTCTCAAGCTTCCAAGACTAGCTTCTCATTCTGAAGCTTTCAAGACTAGTTCTCATTCTCAAAGCTTTCAAGACTAGTTCTCATTCTCAAAGCTTTCAAGACTAGTTCTCATTCTCAAAGCTTTCAAGACTAGTTCTCATTCTCAAAGCTTCCAAGACTAGCTTCTCATTCTGAAGCTTTCAAGACTAGTTCTGATTCTCAAGCTTCCAAGACTAGCTTCTTATTCTGAAGCTTTCAAGACTAGTTCTCATTCTCAAGCCTCCAAGACTAGCTTCTTATTCTGAAGCTTTCAAGACTAGTTGTCATTCTCAAGCCTCCAAGACTAGCTTCTCATTCTGAAGCTAAAAGGAACCAACATAAAATTAATGATAGTTTTACTTGATTAAAATTTTAGTTAAAATTTTTTTTAACTATATAACGTTAAAAAGATTTAGGAAGGAACTAAAACGAGGTCTACCCAATTGGGTGGAGTCACCTCCTACCTGGGGTAACTACGTAGGCGATGACGTATCTTAGAGGTATAGCTACTCACTACGGCAATTCGCCTGCTGACGCAATCGGGGGGTAGACAAAGCTCCGCCTACGTGGGGGATTTTGGGGGGCAGTGAGCAGACCTCCTCTTTCTCTTAGCCTTGGTCTCTTTCTCTCGAGAGGCACAAAGGTGCCGAAGAAGACTGGGTGTTTTGCTGGGGAACTGCCCGTTTTGTCAAAAAATGACCCTAAGATTGCCAACGTTTGGTGGCTTTGCGCCATGCCCAGAGCTTTAAAATCTTTAAATTGAATTATTATTATTATTATTATTATTATTATTATTATTATTATTATTATTATTATTATTATTATTATTATTATTAATAAAAATCTCACAATATCATGAGGCACTAAAATGGTGAAGAAACCCACAGTGGTGTAAATATAAATATACATTAGAAATACATATACATATTATTACTGTTTTTGTTGTTGTTATTACTACTACTACTACTACTACTACTACTACTACTACTACTACTACTACTACTACTACTACTACTTACTTATTATTATTATTATTATTATTATTATTATTATTATTATTATTATTATTATTATTATTATTCAGAAGGTGAACCCTATTCATATGGAACAAGTCCACCAAAGGGGGCCAAAGGATATTATGGTGTTCATCAGAAAGAGGCAACAGGAAGTAAAGTTAAATACAGAAAGAAGAGATCTCACTTATTAAAGACGAAAAAATAAATGAACAAACTAACAAATAAATAGAACACACTTAATCTTTATTTATTTCGCTTGGTCGAAGATATGACAGAACTCAGGATCATTCCACCTGACCCCAGTTGGTTAACTGATAACCTGTTCAGCCAGTCAGTTGGCACCTCCAGCAGCCACAGTGTCGATCCCGCGCAAGTCCCCAGACTGCACATCGAGGGCAATTGAATTTATATACGACACCTGAGGTTATCAAGGGGACTCAGCCTGTCCCTAAGTCTGAAAAGGCTTTCAAGCGTAAGAGGATCAGTGGGAATGATATTCAGGTTAATGGCAGGGGCGTAATTAGAAATAAGACCTTGTCACCATTCGTAAGAGGATTCGCCGTGCTCCAAAGGAAGGCTAGCACACAAGGGCAGCTTAGGAACAATAGGTATGATACGCTTAGTAAATACTCTTAGTAGGAGTAATAACTTTGTAGAGAAATTTGAAAAGGTGGCTTTGGAGAAAAGAGTCGGGAGAGCAAT
>NC_089750.1:75519706-75544706 GCF_040412425.1 Macrobrachium rosenbergii
GTAGAAATAAAACAAGGAGTTTTCAACTCAGCCGAAGTGAAAAAACTCAACCTGAATAATATAAATAAACACTGGACTTTTTCACTCGACCTGAGTAAAAAAGCAACCTAAGTAAATGTAGAAAAGTACTGGATTTTTTTAAACTCAACCTGAGTAAAAAAACAGCTTGAGTAAATGTGGAAAAAACAATGAGTTTTTAACCCAACCTGAGTGAAAAAAAATCAACCTGGGTAAATATAGGAAAAAACACAGGAATTTTTAACTCAACCTGAGTGAAAAAAATTCAACCTGGTTAAATATAGAAAAAATACAGGAATTTTTAGCTCAACCAGTGTAAAAAATAAAACAAAAAACTCAGGACTTTTTAACTGGACCAGAGTTAAAACAGAAAAAAAAAACAGCTGTACGCTTATTTGCCCATTGACAAACTGAGCATAGTACGAATCATGGAAGCATTACGTCATGAACGACAGAGCATTTACTGGGAGAATTTATCTATCGCTCTCTGGTCCGGCAGGAAATGGAAGAGTTCGAAAACATGGCGTCGCCGGCGTGGAAAGTTTTCACGGCGATGGAGAAGAAGAACCTCCTCGGCGTTTTATATTAAAAAAAACCTTGAAAAAAGTTTGGAAAACCCGTAGAGAAATAGTTTTTTTCGTAGCAAGATATTGCAAGGGAGGAATATTTTTATTTGAAGCGGGGAGAAATGTGTGATATTAAAATAACTTGAACGATAAAAAAAAAAAAAAAACCGGTTTAGAAACTCCGTAGAGAAATAGTTTTTTTCGTAGCAAGATATTTCAAGTGAGGAGAATTTTTCATCGAATTTTACAGATATAGGTAATATTAATTATTAAAAGAAACTAAAAAAAAAACGTTTGAAAACTCCGTGGAGAAATAGTTTTTTAGCAAGATTTTACAAGTAAGGAGAATTTTTCATTGGACTTTACAGATACGGGTACTATTAATTATTAAAAAAAATTGGAAAAAAAGCTTTGGAAACCCCTCAGAGAAATAGTTTTTTTCGTAGCAAGATATTGCAAGGGAAGAGTATTTTTCACTGGACTGATTAGAAATAGGTAATCTTGATATCATAAATTGAACAAAAATGATACACATATTATTCCGTGAAAAGCATGAGGCGAATATAGTCATGTGAAAAAAAAATAAAAGAATAGATATTACTGGAAAAGAAATATGGAATATTATGTCACGGCAACTGGGAAATATTATACGATATTATGCCCCGCTACGAGGTAGGGGATATTGTGCCATGAACATAAATAGGGTATAATGCCCACAACAAAGGTTCAGAGTGGAGGGAGAACAGAATAATTAAGTCTATGTACAGATAATTATTGTATATATATATATATATATATATATATATATATATATATATATATGTATATATATTAATTTATTATATACACAGACTTAATCATTCTGTTCTCTCTCCGCCCCCAAAACGGTTGATGTGGGTATCATACCCTCTTTATATTCATGGCATAATATTCCCTACCTCGTAGTTAATATCATAATATCATATAATATTCCCAGGCGGAATAATATATATATATATATATTCCCCTAATTTCTGTTCTTGTAATATTTATTCCTTTATATATTTATTTTCATATATATATATAATAATATATATATATATATATATATATATATATATATATATATATATATATATATATATATATATATATATATATATATATATATATATATATATATATATTTATATATAATTTTTGTTCAGAGTATGAGAAACAAAACTGCTTCTCCCAGGTAATATCTTGCTACAGGAAAAAAACTATTTCTCTATAGGACTCACGAATTTTTTTTTTTTTTTTTTTTGAATTACTAATATTACCTATACATCTGTTCAGTCCAAGGAAAGGTTCTCCTCATTTATAATATCTTGCTACGAAAAAAAATTATTCCTCTACTTGTTTTCCAAACTATTTTTTTTTTTTTTTTTTCTTAATTATTTATATTACCCGTATCTGTTCAGTTCAATTCAAAATTCTCCTTACTTGTATTATCTTGCTAAAAAAAACTATTTCTCTACTGAGTTCCCAACGGTTTTTTTATAGTTTTTTTATTGTTCAAGTTATATTAATATCACACATTTCTCCCCACTTCAATAAAAAATATTCTTCGTTTGTAACACCTTGCTACAAAAAAACCTATTTCTCTGCGGGGTTTCCAAAATGTTTTTTTTTTTCAGTTTTTTTATTTTAATTATTAATATTACCTATATCCGTTCAGTCCAAGGAAAGGTTCTCCCCCTTTATAATATCTTGCTAAAAAAAACTATTTTTCTAAGGGCTTCCAAACTTTTTTTTTTATTGTTCAGGTTATGATATTAATATTGCATACTTTTCTTCAATGAAAAATATTCTTCCTTGCAATGTCTTGCCACGAAAAAAAAAAAAACATTTCTCTACGTTGTTTCCAAACTTATTTTTCAATATTTTTTTTTTTAATATAAAACGCCGAGGAGGTTCTTCTCCATCGCCGTGAAAACTTTCCACGCCGGCGACGCCGTGTTTTCGAACTTTTCAATTTCCTGCCGGACCGGAGAGCGATAGATAAATTCTCCCAGTAAATGCTCTGTCGTTCATGACGTAATGCTCCCATGGTTCGGCACCACGCTCAGTTTATCAATGGATAAATGAGCGTACATTTTTTTGTTCTATTTTTACTCAGGTTCAGTTAAAAAGTCCTGTGTTTTTTTTGTTCTATTTTTACTCAGGTTGAGTTAAAATGTCCTGTGTTTTTTTCTATATTTACCTAGGTTGGATTTTTTTCAATCAGGTTGAGTTAAAAAGTCCTGTTTTTTTTTATTTTACTCAGGTTGAGTTAAAAAGCCCTGTGCTTTTCCTATATATTTACTCAGGTTGAATTTTTTTTCAATCAGGTTCAGTTAAAAAGTCCTGTGTTTTTTGTTCTATTTTTACTCAGGTTGAGTTAAAATGTCCTGTGCTTTTTTTCTATATTTACTCAGGTAGAATTTTTTTTTTCAGTCAGGTTCAGTTAAAAAGTCCTGTGTTTTTTGTTCTATTTTTACTCAGGTTAAGCTAAAAATTCTTGTTTTTTTCCTATATTTACTTAGGTTGAATTTTTTTTCACTCAAGTTAAATTTAAAAATCCTGTTTTTTCCGGGTATTATTAAAATAGCTGCACACATTCCAAAATACCCCATTCTGTTAGAGAGAGAGAGAGAGAGAGAGAGAGAGAGAGAGAGAGAGAGAGAGAGAGAGAGAGAGAGAGACTTTGCTTCTGTGTGTATGTGTGCGTGTGTACATAGAAATGTCTGTCTGCGAGCGAATAAAATGTATACATAGATATATTTTAAATTTTGAGTCACTGGCCAGTTTATATTAAAATTGAATGCGAAATATGTAATAATTCACTCTTAAAGAGATCAGAAAGGGATACGTCAAGGAGCACATCTCTCTCTCTCTCTCTAACTCTCTCTCTCTCTCCTTCTCCTCTTTCTCTCTCTCTCTCTCTCTCTCTTTCACTCTCTCTCTCTCTCTCTTCTCCTCTCTCTCTCTCTCCTTCCCCTCTCTCTCTCTCTCTCTCTCTCTCTTTCCTCTCTCTCTCTCCTTCTTCTCTCTCTCTCTCTCTCTCTCTCTCTCTCCCTCTCTCTCTCTCTCTCTCTCTCTCTCTCTCTCTCTCTCTCTCTCTCTCTCTCTCTCTCTCTCTCTCTCTCCTCTCTCTCTCTCTCTCTCTCTCTCTCTCTCTCTCTCTCTCTCTCTCTCTCTCTCTCTCTCTCTCTCTCTCTCTCTCTCTCTCTCTCTCTCTCTCTCTCTCTCTCTCTCCCCGCGGAGCAGTTTCCAATCTTGGCAAACTAATTTCCCCTCCCCAAACGGTATCAAAGCAGTTCACCGAAGAATGTAATAATCTTCGGAATATGCTTCGTAAATAGCTGAACCACCCCCACCCCACGCCACTTCTCCCCCACAATACCACAAGCTCTTTTCCTACCCCTACCTCACTCTCTCTCTCCCTCCCCCTCCATTCAGCGTTTTGTACTACGCAGATTATCATCATGAATGGTATTGCAATGACCTAGTTATGCAAATTCGGCCCGGAATGTAAAGTAGCACACATGTATAAAATTCCGATAATGGAAGTATATGTATATATATGTATATTTTTGTATATTTCATGCCACTCTCGCAAAATTGAAATTTTCATCATGCTGGTGTGTGTGTTTTTTTTGGAGGGGGCGATGGGGGGGGACAGGGGGAAGGTTGCCAGGTGTATTACTTTTGGGAAGCACAAAGGAATGTTATTTGTACAGCTTTTCCAAACACGAAAGAATAGTGGGGGGAAATATATATATATTTTTTTATGCTTATAGGTCCTGGTTGTAGGATTTTGTATCCTGATGCTTGAAAGTTTAAGTAATATTATTATTATTATTATTATTATTATTGATGTTGTTATTATTATTCGTATTGATATTGCTATCATTATGTAGGTTGGGGAAATAAAGATTATATGTATATACAGTACATATATATATATATTATATGTATTTATAAATGTATATATAAATGTAAGCATGTATATATGCATTTATAAGTATGTATATATATATATATATATATATATATATATATATATATATATATATATATATATATATATATATATATATATATATATATATATATATATATATATATATATATATATAGGTGGGAATGTAATTTTAATTCAACAAATTTAGCTAATAATAATAATAATAATAATAATAATAATAATAATAATAATAATAATAAATAATAATAATAATAATAATAATAATAATAATAATAATAATAATAATATTAATTATTTTTTGTTATTATTATTTTATTATTATTATTATTATTATTATTATTATTATTATTATTATTATTATTTTATTTCAAAATCAGAAAATTTCTCACGACGATGTCCCACTATGTAATACGTAGAAAAATAAAAAACTAAACAGATTCAAGGAGAAATAAACTTGTTGATATATATTATTATTATATAATAATAATAATAATAATAATAATAATAATAAATAATAATAATTATTATTATTATTATTATTATTATTATTATTATTATTATTATTATTATTATTATTATTATTATTATCATCTTCTTAAAAGCAGAAACGCAGCAGAAAAAACTAAACAGATTCACGGAACTCATATCACTTACGCCGATACAGATTTAGATTAGTGCTGGTTGGCGGCGCCCAGGAAAGGGCCCCTCATTTCTATTCAAAATGGGATAATCTGTTTCATGCCAGGTTACCCGAACAACAGACACACATTCATGAGTGTGTATGTGGATGTGTGGTCATGTGTGTCATGTGTATGTGTGTGCGTGCGTGTGTCCGTGATCACATCCCGTGCCGTCAAGCAGAGACGATACATTGCAACTGAGCTGTTATATCCGTCGCTAATGGATATATCTACATATGAATGTGACTCGATCGGGGTTTGAGAGTTACGAGCGTGTGTGTGCGTGTGTGTGTGTGTGTGTGTGTGTGTGCGTGTGTTCGTTTTATTTCAGGATGCGTGTAATTGCTCTATTAGTGATGGGTTGTGACGGGGAGGTAGTGTGTCTATTTTCATATAGTTGATAAGTCGATTGGAATCAGGGGGACATACCACAAGCATCGAGTTACGTTGAGACAAGTGGTTGTTATAACCCCTTAATAATATTATTATTATTATTATTATTATTATTATTATTATTATTATGATTATTATTATTATTATTATTATTATTATTATTATTATTATTATTATTATTATTATTATTATTAATGTTTGTGCTAGAGAGGTGGGTATTTATTATTATGCAGTTAAACAATTGATCGAGTCAATGGTACACTCTGCAAGCTGAGTTACGTTTGAGACAAGCGGTTGTTATAACCCCTTAATATTATTATTATTATTATTATTATTATTATTATTATTATTATTATTATTATTATTATTATTATTATTATTACTCAGGAGATAAACCCCTGTTCACGGGCCATTGGCTTGAAATTCAAGCTTACATAGGATGTTATGGTTTTAATACAGACATCAGTTATTATTATTATTATTATTATTATTATTATTATTATTATTATTATTATTATTATTATTATTCACGAGATAAACCCCTGTTCATATGGAACAAGCCTACGCTACAGTGGCCATTGGCTTGAAATTCAACCTTCCTAAGAATATTATGGTGTTCATAACAAAGAAGTTATAGAAGATAATAGGAAATATAGAAAGAAGAGATCACTTATTAGAAAAAAATAACAAATGAATAAATAGATAGCTAAAAGTGATGAAAATGTGAGTAAAACATGAAAATACAAAGAGAATGGTTTTAAGGCAGTAATTCATCATACAACTTCGCTTGAACTTTCGAGGTTCAGTCGCACAACTGCTTGTGGAAAATAAAGACTTATTCTGGATAAGAAGCGTGAGGGTTTTGTCTCTAGATGTTTGCTTGTGAAACATTCTCCCTTCTGGGGATGTTGTGCAGTTGCAACTTCTACAGAAATTCAAGCGAAGGTGAAATGCATTACTGCCCCAATGCAATTCTCCTTGCATTTTAATAAACGACTTAAATTTTTTTTATTTATTTATTAATTTGTTGAATTATTTGTTTTTCTAATGACTGATCTCCTCTTTCTGAATTTTCATTTATCTTCTGAATAATAATAATAATAATAATAATAATAATAATAATAATAATAATAATAATAATAATAATAATAATAATAATAATAATAATAATCGGGAGCTTGAATTTCAGGTCAATGGGCAGTTTGGTGGGCTTGTTCCGTATGAATAGGTTCACCTTCTGAATAATAATAATAATAATAATAATAATAATAATAATAATAATATCTTTAGAAGACTGAATTTCAAGTCAATAGTCCCTTTGGTGGTCTTGTTCCATATGAATAGTGTTCACCTTCTGAATAATAATAATAATAATAATAATAATAATAATAATAATAATAATAATAATAATAATAATACATGAAAGGTGTTTCCTCTCTGACAGAAGCAGTGTTTCATCCCTAACCCCCCCCACAACCCACGTCTGTCAAAGTAAACAAAACATCGATACAGGTTTCATTTTTTCCCCATCCGCTAATGGGCGCAGGTCTCGATCAAGATTAGGAAAACGAAAGGCCCCCTTTTTTTTTGCTCGACGTATTTGCCTATGTGATTAATGTTCCGCCCGACAGAGAGAGAGAGAGAGAGAGAGAGAGAGAGAGAGAGAGAGAGAGAGAGAGCGAGAGCGTATTTATTTGCCACACGAAGTGAAATATTACTGTGGAACTGAAGCAGGACTCCGACAAATGACGAGCGTGTTCCGCGCGCATGCAATTATGACTAGGAATGTTGTGTTACTTCGGATTTTATTGGTCTGAGGCAAATTAATTTCAGTCTGCTCTCTCTCTCTCTCTCTCTCATCTCTCCCAGAGAGAGAGTTAGAGAGAGAGAGAGAGAGAGGGATCGAGGTTGTGACTGATGACAGTTCCCCGAAACGAACTTTATTAGAGACACTGCATACAAATAATGTCCCCTTTCCTACACACTGACATTTCTCCTGCAAAGTTCATCTCTACATGATGTAATGACACGAAAGGGAAGTGTATATACATACATGCATACATATATACACACACACGTGTATATATATATGTATATGTATATGTATATATATATATATATATATATATATATATATATATATATATATATATATATATATATATATATACATATATATAGTTATGAACTTCAAGATTGTATTCCAAAACCGTAACAAATAATTGTTTAGATTCAACAGGATTTCTCTCTCTCTCTCTCTCTCTCTCTAAATCAGTTGCCAGAAACAACGATTTAAGACAAAACAGAAAATAATCATTGATATATATATGAAAAAAATGATATTCTTCAGATAAACCGAGAAGCCAAACAGTCATTACAACAATTGTTAGAGGAAAGACACTATTACTTAGTACATCACAAACAAAATAGATAAAAACATTCCTTATAAACTAGGGGACGCGAGAGAGAGAGAGAGAGAGAGAGAGAGAGAGAGAGAGAGAGAGAGAGAGAGAGAGAGAGAGGAATGAATCAATATGGTCATTTTCCCTGTGACCGACGACATATCTTTCTCTCTCTCTCTCTCTCTCTCTCTCTCTCTCTCTCTCTCTCTCTCTCTCTCTCTCTCTTTCAAACACTCACACCTCTCTTTCTCTTTCTCTTCTTTCTTTCTCTTTCATTCACTCTCTTCCAAAGACACACACACCTCTCTTTCTCTTTCTCATTCTCTGTCTTCCAAAGACACCTCTCTCTCTCTCTCTCTCTCTCTCTCTCTCTCTCTCTCTCTCTCTCTCTCTCTCTCTCTCTCTCTCTCTCTCTTCTCCAAAGACACACGCACACCTCTCTTTCTCGTTCTCTCTCTCATTCTCTCTCTTCCAAAGACCCCCTCTCTCTCTCTCTCTCTCTCTCTCTCTCTCTCTCTCTCTCTCTCTCTCTCTCTCTCTCTCTTCTCCAAAGACACACGCACACCTCTCTTTCTCGTTCTCTCTCTCATTCTCTCTCTTCCAAAGACCCCTCTCTCTCTCTCTCTCTCTCTCTCTCTCTCTCTCTCTCTCTCTCTCTCTCTCTCTCTCTCCTCTCCCCCTTACGAACATATTTTCATCAATCGTCGATGAATGACTGACTGCCTCCCCTTTTCACGGGTCCGTGAATAAGGACGAATGATCTCAATAATATCCATAATTTCAATTGTCATGGAATGGATGGACGCTGTCGTCACTTACACGGACGAGAGAGAGAGAGAGAGAGAGAGAGAGAGAGAGAGAGAGAGAGAGAAGAGAGAGAGAAGAGAGAGAGAGAGTCAAGAACACAATGCAGTACAGCCAAGAAGTTCATGACAGGATGTAAAAGGGCAAATTGAGAGAGAGAGAGAGAGAGAGAGAGAGAGAGAGAGAGAGAGAGAGAGAGAGTGATGGATCATTTTGGAAGGGGTGACGAGGTGGTGGTATTGGATGGGAAAATGGAAAGGGGATACGGAGGAAGGGATAGGGAGGTGGAGGGGGGTGGAGTGCAATTGGTAAGAAGGATTGGATTGGGGAGGGGGGATGGAAGAGATCCATTTGATATATGGATGCCTTGGGAGACTCTCTCTCTCTCTCTCTCTCTCTCTCTCTCTCTCTCTCTCTAATAATGAGTTAAAGGTAAACAGGCTAACAATATAATTCTCTCTCTCTCTCTCTCTCTCTCTCTCTCTCTCTCTCTCTCTCTCTCTGTAATAATGAATTAAAGGTATGCACGCAAACAAAATTCTCTCTCTCTCTCTCTCTCTCTCCCCTTTCTCTCTCTCTCTCTCTCTAATAATGAATTGAAGGTATACACGCAAACAAAATTCTCTCTCTCTCTCTCTCTCTCTCTCTCTCTCTCTCTCTCTCTCTCTCTCTCTCTCTCTAATAATGAGTTGAAGCTAAAGAGACTAACAAAATTTTTTTTTCTCTCTCTCTCTCTTTCTCTTTCTCGCTCTCTCTCTCTCTCTCTCTATTAATGAGTTGAAGCTAAAGAGACTAACAAAATTTTTTTTCTCTCTCTCTCTCTCTCATAATGAGTTAAAGGTGAATAGACTAACAAAATTCCCTCCCTCCCTCTCTCTCTCTCTCTCTCTCTCTCTCTCTCTCTCTCTCTCTCTCTCTCTCTCTCTCTCTCTCTAATAATGAGTTAAAGGTGAACAGACTAACAAAATTCTCTCTCTCTCTCTCTCTCTCTCTCTCTCTCTCTCTCTCTCTAATAATGAGTTAAAGATAAGAAGTCTAACAAAATTCTCTCTCTCTCTCTCTCTCTCTCTCTCTCTAATAATGAGTTGAAGGTAAAGAGACTAACAAAATTCTCTCTCTCTCTCTCTCTCTCTCTCTCTCTCTCTCTCTCTCTCTCTCTTTTTTATACACCGGGCACTTATTCAACTCAGTCTCTTCATTACTGAAATCATTAGCTAATTGGCCCTATTTCAAGGGTAATTTGGATGCAGTTGTGAAAAGAGTTACTTTTGGCCTTGAAGAGCAATAATATTCACAAAAGTTTTTTCACGCCGTGAAAAACAATTTTATGATCGTGAAGTGGCGAGCAACGCACAACAATAATCATCAATAAACAAACAATGTACACGGTTTTGGAACAGAGCTGGAACATTTTCAGAAATGTAGAAGACAAAAAAAAAAAATAATAATGAAAAAATGCACCGAAGTTTCCTCGGCGCAGTCTAGTTTTCTGTACAGCCGCTACAGCATATAATCGAGGCCACCGAAAATAGATACATCTTTTGGTGGTCTCGGTATAATACTGTATGAGCCGCGGCCCATGAAACTTTAACCACGGCCCGGTAGTGGCCTATCCTATATCGTTGCCAGAAGCACGATTAAGGCTAACTTTAACCTTAAATAAAATGAAAATTACTGAGGCTAGAGGGCTGCAATTTGGTATGTTTAATGACTGGAGGGTGGATGATCAACATACCAGTTTGCAGCCCTCTTGCCTCAGTAGTTTCTAAGATCTGAGGGTGGACAGAAAAAAGTGCGGACAGAAAAATGCGGACAGAAAAAAGTGCGGACAGAAAAAAGTGCGGACAGAAAAAGTGCGGAGAGAAAAAACTGCGGACAGAGAAAGTGCGGACAGAAAAAAGTGCGGACAGAAAAAGTGAGGACGGACAGACAAAGCCGGCACAATAATTTTCTTTTACAGAAAAAAAACCATTTTCAATAGTATTTTTTTTTCACAGCCACCACCACAAGATCATTTACAGATTCAATTTCAGCTCATTTGCGACGCCAGTTGATCCAAAAACTCAATCACGTATCTGGCATTTCTCCCGAAGTGTGGCGTCAATATTCTCCGGAAGTTTTGACAAAATTGGATTAAGAGAGAGAGAGAGAGAGAGAGAGAGAGAGAGAGAGAGAGAGAGAGAGAGAGAGAGAGAGTTTTGATAATTGGCTTATAAGATTCAGGTAAGGCTTTACCCAAATGCCTCTGGCCCGTAGTGGGCTAGTGCCACCAGTGCACCTCGTGCGGTGCACTGTAGGCATCACCTAAGGTTCTTTGCAGCGTCACTTCGACCCCTAACTGCATGCAACCCCTTTCATTCCTTTTACTGTTCCTCCGTTCATATTCTTCTTCCATCTTGCCATCCACTGGCTCCTGATAATTGTTTCTAATTTCAACTGCGAGATTTTCCTCCTGTTGCACCTTTCAAACATTTCACTCTCAATTTTCCTCTCTGCGCTGAATGACCTCATAGGTCCCAGTGCTTGGCCTTTGGACTAAATTTTATATATGCTCTTCTATTCTATTCCAAATACCTCAGCAAAAATAATAATCTAAGTATTTATTTCCTATGCTTGATTTAAGTAGTGATTTTTAGTTTTCTGTAAAAGGAAACTATTGTGACGGCTTTGTCTGTTCGTCCGCACTTTATTCTGTCCGCACTTTATTCTGTCCGCACTTTTTTCTGTCCGCACTTTATTCTGTCCGCACTTTTTTCTTGTCCTCACTTTTCTCTGTCCTCACTTTTCTCTGTCCGCACTTTATTCTGTCCGCACTTTTTTCTTGTCCGCACTTTTCCTGTCCACACTTTTCCTGTCCACCCTCAGATCTTAAAAACTACTGAGGCTAGAGGGCTGCAAATTGGTATGCTGATCACCCACCCTCCAATCATCAAACGTACCAAATTGCAGCCCTCTAGCCTCAGTAGTTTTTTTTAATTTATTTAAGGTTAAAGTTAGCCATAATCGTGCGTCATGCAACGATATAGGACAGGCCACCACCGGGCCGTGATTTAAGTTTCATGGGCCGCCGCTCATACAGTATTATATCGTAACCACCTAAAGATAGATCTATTTTCGGTGGCCTTGATGATACGCTGTACAGAAGATTCAACTGCGCCGAAGATACTTCGGCGCGTTTTTAACTAGTTGAACATTATTTGTACGACCCAACAATAAAAGACGGAAGATCAATAGATTAAATTTCGGAAAACCGAGCTACCTTTTTTTTAATTTTTTTTTTTTTTTTTTGTAAATCGTCTAGTTTCCTCCCCTGCATTTTTTGTACACTTTTTTTTCTCTCCAATATGAATATTAATTTCCGGGTTAATGCGGTTTTTTCCCACACAACAATCCATTTTTATTTTTAGTGGCTGGTATGACGACAGACAGTTAAGTGATTCGCCGACTTCCCAATAAATTGAATGGGCCCTTTTTGTTACTCTGTCTTCTTCCTGACAAGAGAACTTCGTGAGAATGGCGTCTGACAGCCGCAGTCGCTTTTGGGCTTTATTTTTTTTTTTTTTTTTGGAAGGAACGCCACACACACAAAAAACCCAGCCTCTCAATCAATCGAGAAGTTTAATAAAGTAAGATGCAACCAAAAAAAAAGCTCAAATGGCTGGAATAATAATAATAATAATAATAATAATAATAATAATAATAATAATAATAATAATAGCGTAAAAGAAGAATAAGAAGAAGAAGAAGAAGAAGAAGAAGAGAGAGAGAGAGAGAGAGAGAGAGAGAGAGAGAGAGAGAGAGAGAGAGGAAAAAAATGATGCAAGATATAAGATCCCCAAAAGGACACTATAATAATAATAATAATAATGATAATAATAATGATAATAATAATAATAGGGAAAAGAAGAGAGAGAGAGAGAGAGAGAGAGAGAGAGAGAGAGAGAGAGAGAGAGAGAGAGAGAGAGAGAGGCATCAAAAAGATGCAGGTAAAAAGACTCCCAAAAGACGGCGATGATAATGATAATTAATGATGATAATGACAGTAAATAATTATGATAATAATATGAGCGAAAACGAATTGAGAGAGAGAGAGAGAGAGAGAGAGAGAGAGAGAGAGAGAGAGAGAGAGAGAGAAGAGAGAGAGAAGGGGAACCAACAAACTGTCACAAAGAGTATTCCTATTTTCGACACCCAAAGCGATGAGGACCTCCATTCGAATTGACAGATGACAAAACGAATATTAAAAACAACAGCTGGGAAAACACACACACACACACACACACACACACACACACACACACACACCTCTGTCGCTCGATAATAGCCAATATCGCCGGCCTGCCTATCTAGGAAAGGCTACTGACAGTATTGAGGACACGGACAAGACGCCATTGGAGAAATTATTGTGGGAGATTCTGATTTTATTTTTGTATTTTTGTGTTTTGTTAGGATTTAATTTTTGGGGGGGGGCGGGGGAGCCCCAGGACCACCTGAATTAATTAAACAAATACAAACAACAGTAAAGAAATGCACAATTTTTGTAGAAATAATTTTTGGAGGAGATTCTGATTTTATTTTTGTATTTTTGTATTTTTTATATTTTACTTTTTTGGGGTTTGGTGGGAGGACCACCTGAATTAAATAATAAACAAACACAAACATCAATAAACAAGTCCATAATATTTGTAGAAATTATTGTGGAGATTCTGATTTTATTTTTGTATTTTTGTATTTTTTTTAGAATTTAATTTTTTTTTGGGTGGGGGGTCCCAGTACCACCTGAATTAAACAATGAACAAGTACAAACAACAATAAACAAATGCATAATTTTTGTAGAAATTTTTGTTGGAAGAGACCCTGATTTTATTTCTGTATTTTCGTATAATTTATTTTTTTGGGCAGGACCACTTGAAACAGTAAACAAACACAAACAACAAACAAACAAATACATAAATTTTGTAGACATTATTGTTTGGAGGAGGTCCTGATTTCATTTTTGTATTTTTGTATATAATTTTTTTTGTTGGGTCACCTAAATCAGTTATAAAAAAATGAATAATATTTTGAGGCGTTTTTTTTTATTTTTGACAAAACTAAGCAAAAGGATCCTTCCTATTTTTTCCCGAAACTTTCTAAATCCCCCTCTGGTTCAACCAGGATTATCCTGATATCCTAGAATATCATCCTACAATATCCTACACGCTCGCAAACGAAGCTAAACTCTGCTACCCTCCTCCAGCCGACCAAAATTCAATAAAAAAAAAATTCACACACCCTCGTCTAAAACAAGTAAAAAAGGCAATCGAGTTTTCTGTACAGCCGCTACAGTGTATAAACAAGGCCACCGAAAATAGATTTATCTTTTGGTGGTCTAGGTATAATACTGTTTAAGCCGCGGCCCACGAAACTTTAACCACGGCCTATCCTAAATCGTTGCCAGGAGCATGATAATGGCTAACTTTAACCTTAAACAGAGTAAAAACTACTGAGGCTAGAGGGCTGCAATTTAGTTTGTTTGATGATTGGAGGGTGGATGGTCAACATACCAATTTGCAGCCCTCTATCCTCAGTAGTTTTTAAGATCTGAAAACAGACTAAAAACTACTGAGGCTTGAGGGCTGCAATTAGGTATGTTTGATGACTGGAGGTTGCATGGTCAACATACCAATTTGCAGCCCTCTAGCCTTAGTAGTTTTTAAGATCTAAGGGCGGACAGAAAAAAGTGCGGACGGACAGACAAAGCCGGCACAATAGTTTTCTTTTACAGAAAACTAAAACAGTATAATATCCTGCAAGGCCATTCAATTATTTAGTCTTTAGCATCCGCTGCTTTCCTGTTCACTTTATTCCCTAATGGCTTTTTCTCATTAGGTCCCAAACGTGTTTTCCACGCGTATACCGATACCCTCGGAAGCTTTTAAATAATTCTGCGTCATTTCCCCAACACTCATTCTACTTGTTGGATATTTCGTTTAAAACACAAATATTTGTAACTTCGTCTTAAAATATATCTTCTCCGGTGGGGTGATTGGCTAAACACTTATCTCAGTCTTCTAATCTGCGTGGAATCGAATCTCATCACAGAATGAAAATGTCTTTGGTCATTTTTTTGTAACACCATCTTAAAAAATTTCTTCTCTAGTGGTGTGATTGGCTAAACACTTACCTCAGTCTTCTAATCTGTGTGGGTTCGAATCCCATCATTGGATGAAAATGTCTTTGGTCAATTTTTTTTAGGATTTCAAGGCTTCCAGTGGAAAGTGTATCACCCAGAAATATTTGAAGAGGTCAAGAGGTCACTTGGGCTACATTAAATGTCAGAAACTTACCTATATTTATCATATTTAAAGACAAACTCGGCACCCTTCCTGGCCTTTTTTCACTTGCTCAGTCACTTCTCACTACTGTCTCCACTTATTTGTACTCTATTATTTACTGAGGACTAACACATAACCTAATAGATCCATTTCACCACCAAGGAACTGGTCTATGTAGACATCACCAAAGTCCACATGGTATCTTACTGCATCCTAAACATTTCTCCCATAGTGGTGTAATTGGTCAAACCCCTATCTCAACCTTATAAGTCAGTTATCAAACCTCTCTCTCTCTCTCTCTCTCTCTCTCTCTCTCTCTCTCTCTCTCTCTCTCTCTCTCTCTCTCTCTCTTACTCTATGTAACATATCCTAGTGAATTTATATACCACTCATAATAGAGAGACCTTTGAAGTACAAACTTACTTACCCGATCCAGAGCCGATGTATGGAAGAAAGATACAAGTGAGCAAGAGGTTTGTCAGCCTGATGCCCTCTGCTTCCCCCATCCTGTGGGGTTGAATGCCCAAGGACCCAGCCACCAGACGAATCTTCTCGTTCTTCTTCTTCTTTCGTTCAGGAGAAACTGAGGACGAACGTCGGTGCGGAAAACTTGGAGAATGCTGGCGCGAACTCTCCCTGTCTCTCTCTCTTACTTTCTATTCTTGTCTATTATCTATTTTTCTATCGGTATGATCCTTGGTGCCTTCGATATTCTAAAGTCTTTAGTATCATAATTCCTTGGTTTACAGTCTTGCTTTTCTGTCTAGTCTCTGGTCATCGCTCACGGGCGTGACATTCCCACGATAACTGTCTGCTATGGAAGTCAGAGGTCCTATTTCGTTAGCGAGGAAGAAGAGGATCGCATTTGGACGTATTTCGAATCGATCTGCTGAAAATCACAAAAAATTATATCCCTGTATGAGCAGAGAGAGAGAGAGAGAGAGAGAGAGAGAGAGAGAGAGAGAGAGAGAGAGAGAGAGAGAGAGAGACTTGACTGGTTAGTACAGAGGTAAAGTTAATGGGAAAATATTGACAAAAGAGAGATGAAACGTAAACAAAAAATCTAGCCGACATTGTGGACGTATTTCGAATCGATCTGCTGAATATCACGAAAAATTATATTCACTGTGAGCAGAGAGAGAGAGAGAGAGAGAGAGAGAGAGAGAGAGAGAGAGAGAGAGAGAGAGAGCCTCGACTGGTTAGTACAGAGGTAAAATTAATGTGAAAATGTTGACAAAAGAGAGATAAACGTAAAGAAAAATCTAGCCGACATTATGGACGTATCTCGAATCGATCTGCTGAAAATCACCAAAAATTATATTCACTGTGAGCAGAGAGAGAGAGAGAGAGAGAAGGCCTCGACTGGTTAGTACAGAGGTAAAATTCATTCGAAAATATTGACAAAAGAGAGATAAAACGTCAACAAAAAAAATCCAGCCGACATTATTTGCGAGAGATTGCGCGATTCGCGTAAACCATCCCGAGAGTGAACCGAGCGGAGCCAAGCCAGCATCCGACTACTGAATCACTCATTCATGAATGCCTAATGAGCAGCAGTTCAGAAAACGAGGAAAACACAGCCCTGATCATTACGGGTCATTACAGTGACAAACGACACACGCTCGCGGCCGCCAAATATCAACTCGTCAGATTCTGTACCGCTTTTTTTTTTTTTTTTTTTTTTTTTTTGGGGGGGGGGAATTTGAAGGGCGAAAACAGGCGCGCTTTTGTGTCTGTTAATTCATACGGTGTATTAGCGCTGCTCGCCGGGCGGGGATAAGAGATTAAAATGAATATTTAGCGGCCCTTTCGTTATGATGTTGGGTGCCGCAGTCTTTGAGAGAGAGAGAGAGAGAGAGAGAGAGAGAGAGAGAGAGAGAGAGAGAGAGAGAGAGAGAGATTAGAGTTTTAAGTAGTGAAGACTGCAGAAATATATATAAGAAAAATATGATGGAGGAATAAAGAGAAAATATGATGTAGGAATAAAGGGGTAATGAGACACGCATTAGAGAGAGAGAGAGAGAGAGAGAGAGAGAGAGAGAGAGAGAGAGAGAGAGAGATCTTATAATATTAACAGGTTCCTCTCTTCTTTCCTCAAAGCCAAATTAACTCCTCGAAGCGGATTACGAGGTTTAGACAGTCTTAAGGAAATGAAAGATTTTAATTTCCTCTGAAGCAAATAGACAAGTGAGACGAAAAACTTTAACCAGAGACCTCAGACGGACCAGTTTAAGCATCATAAGCTTGAAAAGAAAACAGGTAAAAATGCCCAGAAGTTCCTTCGGCTCAATCGAGTTTTCTGTGTAGCCGCTACAGCGTATAAGCAAGTCCACCGAAAATAGATCTTATCTTTCGGTGGTCTCGGTATAATGATGCATGAGCCGCAGCTCATGAAACTTTAATCACGGCCCGGTGGGTGGCGTATCCTATATCGTTGCCTGAAGTACGATTATGGCTAACTTTAACCTTAAAGAAAATAAAAACTACTGAGGCTAGAGGGCTGTAGTTTGGTATGTTTGACGATTGGAGGGTGGATGATCAACATACCACTTTGCAGCCCTCTAGCCTCAGTAGTTTTTAAGATCTGAGGGCGGACAGAAAAAGTACGGACGGACTTTTACAGAAAACTAAAAATGGGAAGAGGTTGTGGAAACCAAGAGATTATTATTTGCAGAATTAACTATGCGCAGGTGAGTGGGAGGAACAAGTCGTACTGACTGTTTATCCATTCTTTCATTTTCCAGATATCTATGCTCTTTAATTCAGTTTATTTTAATCCTAGCCCATTTTTTCATCCTTCTTCTACCTATCCATTCTTTCATATTCCAGGTACCTAAACTCTTTTTAATTCAGTTTCTTTAACCTTAGTCCATTTTTCATCCATCTTCTACTTATATGTTCCATTCACTCACATCTAGGCTAATTGAAATACTGAAATGCTAACAGGTTCTTCTCACCATTAAAATTCTAACAGGCTCTCCTCGCCATTTCATAAACAGACTTACAGATATTTTCATATCATGTGTTCTAACAACAAAGACACTTTCCAGACCACATATCCAGAAAATCTCTCCAGTTTCCAGGTACTTCAAACCTACCGACTACGTGATTTCTTTTGCTTTGACTTACTTTTGCATTCAAGTCACCTAGTAAAACCACCCTAATTCCTCCACATCTAGCTGTTCACACCTTCTCAAATCTCCCAGAAACCGTTTTATCATTCTCATATTTTCCAATACTGGACAACATGTACACATCACCATTTCACTTACACAATTGCCGCACTCCTTGCACTCTTTTACACAATCATATTTAAATTTCTTAGTCCAAAACATTTAACAATTCTTATTCTCGAACAAGCAGGGCTTTCACTTTTGTCTCACCGAGAGTCGTAGAATCCGTCCATTTTATTTTATGTTTCTCAAGGGGCCATATACCATTCATGTAGAGTAAAACTGTAAGTAAAAACTGCGCAATATCTTCAATATCTTCATCGCATCTTACCAAGTAGCGTCTATACAATAGTGTCACTATCGGTCAAAGAATGAGGTTACTTGTAGACATGAATGCAAAAGTATACACAGGGAAAAAATGAAAAAAAGCCCTTAACAAGTGTACATTACATGAAGATAAAGACAGTTTAATCCAAAAAGAACGCACATTGACACATTCAGACAAACTCAGTCCCTCCTCCCCATCTCTCCCCTCCTTCCTACTTTCGGCATAAATTATCGCTTGGGTTTTCTGGCGCTATTTGTGACACCTGCGTGTCACCTCGGTGTCACATGGAGTTCCCTCACACACTGAATTACGACAACATCAAGGACCGGAGTCATTTCCTTCTTGAGGTCACGGGGACTATATTATTATTTTTAATATTTTTCATTATGTGTTGTTTTTGTTATTTGCCTGATTATATAGTTTGTGTTTATTTTCTTTATTGTTGTTTGTATTTAATTGTACATTTTTGTTGTTGTTTGAAATTATAGTTGTTTTGATGTTTAGTGTCAATTATGAGGTATGAATATATATATATATATATATATATATATATATATATATATATATATATATATATATATATATGTGTGTGTGTGTGTGTGTGTGTGTGTGTGTGCGCGCGCGCGTATGTGTGTATGTGTCCATGCATGCGCATGTGCGTGTCATCTCGCTCTCATCTAACAACTTTATGTAGATGTAAGTGTCCATAAAACACGGAAGGCAGTTTTATTTATGCTTTTACGGCCCGTTACGTCCTTGCAATATATATATATATATATATATATATATATATATATATATATATATATATATATATATATATATATATATATATAATATATATATATATAATCTATATCGTTACCCAAAAAAGAAATTAGCAAAAACACTCTAGTATCAGTCATCGAAGTGTGATTCTTCAAAAATCAACAACAGCTAAAGAACAAATTCTTCCCGAACGATAGGCACTTTTCAGGACCTCCGAGAGGCGGGGAGGAGGGGGAGGGAGGGGAGGGCGGGCTATAGAGAGAGAGAGAGAGGGGTGTGTGGGAGGGAGTGGAGGTGGGTAGGGGGAGGAGGCCACGTCCCACAAAGCAAGGAGAGCGTGGCATGGTCACCTGGACACTGCCAACCACAGACTGCCTTCGTGCAGGCTCTACTCTGGGCAAGAGGAGCAAGAGCAGGCGTCCTGTCTTGCCTTTGGGGGGGAGGGGTAGGATGTAGGAAGGGGGAAGGAGGAGTCCCTTACCCCCTCCCACCTCCCTTTCCACCCCTACCCTAGGGAAACCCAACCCAGCTCACTCCTCTCTTCCCCAAAGCATCTCTCAGTCCCTTTTCTCTTTCTCTCTCTCTCTCTCTCCACTCTCTCTCTAACTCAGCTCCGCCCATCCGTCTCTCTCTCTCTCTCTCTCTCTCTCTCTCTCTCTCTCTCTCTCTCTCTCCCAGCACCAGCACCAGCAGCAGAAGAAGAGAAGAAGAGTAAAAATTTTTCTTATTTGGAGTTTCCTCTTGATAAACACCTTCTCTCACGATTCCGTCGCAGAAGAAGAAGAAGAAAAAGACAAGGAGAAAAAAAAGAGTGTTTTCAAAAGCCTGAGAGTTCCTCTCATTGATTTTTGCTTTTGTACACACACACACATGGCAATAATATCACCACAGTGTCAGGCACTGTTATTCTTCTTCGTCGTCGTTTTCTTCTTCTTCTTCTTCTTCTTCTTCTTCTTCTTCTTCTTCTTCTTCTTCTTCTTCTTCTTCTTCTTCTTCAGCTATGGGAGGGCTGGGTAACTTTGTAACATAACCTTTGCTTTGAAAGCTGTCCTTATTATTTTTTTTATTATCAGCTTACCTTTCCCAGTCTAAAACACAGGTAGACGTTTTCGGTAATTAGGTAAATTGCGTCGCACTTATGTTATGTCAAAGTGCATTACGTTGCTTTACAACTTCTTTTTCAATATTGTATTGTGGGGTACATTACCTTATCTGTGTTACACACCCCAAAAATAAATACAGGGCTATGCATTGCATTTTATATAGAAGCATAAACGTACGGTTTCAGGTCTTTCAAATGAAGTTAGGCCCAGGCCCCTCTCTCTCTCTCTCTCTCTCTCTCTCTCTCTCTCTCTCTCTCTCTCATTACTCTTTTTCCCATCAGGAAAGACAGCTTGCTAATTAAATCTCTCATGTCAATAACTGAGAGACTTCTTTCCCAAAGTATAAATGTGCAGTAATTCTGCAAAACCCTGGAATATGTTTCCTTTCGAGAGTTTTTGAAATGCAGGAGCGGAATGTGTGGTATGTTTGGTATGTGTGGTATCTCTAATGAACCAGGGACCTGGTTTTTTCTCCTTTTTTAAATTTTTGTTGGGGACAAACTGCGTAGTACTCACTAAATTTCTCGTATTTTTGCTAAAGTATAATCAGGGGTAAATTATCTGAATAATTTATCTAGTGGTTTTCCTTGGTTAAGTCTTTTGGCAAGATCTCTCTCTCTCTCTCTCTCTCTCTCTCTCTCTCTCTCTCTCTCTCTCTCTCTCTCTCTCTCTCTCTCTCTCGTGTTATAGCGCTAAAGTATAATCCGAGGTAAATTATTTAAATCATTATCCCAGTGGATTTCGTAAAGTTTACATCTCTTGGTTAAGATCTCTCTCTCTCTCTCTCTCTCTCTCTCTCTCTCTCTCTCTCTCTCTCTCTCTCACAAAAGTACCTGGGTCACATTGGTCATATTGAAACACATGAAATTTGAAAATCGTAAAACATCGGTAATATTGGCAAAAGAGAGAGCATCGAACCATTATTAGTATGAGAAACTAATGTAGTGAACCATTATTATAATGAGATAGCAGTAAAACCGTAAAATATTATTAGGAGTTTATAACATAGACTGTATTGTACCGCGTTCGTCGAGTAAGTGAAAAGCGTAGTGTCATTCCTGTAGAGTTTTACAGATCACCAGCTCAGTGCATCGAAAAATCTTTAAAATAAATTTCATATTTACAGACCACCAGTTTAGTGCATCGAAAAAAGAAATCTGTACAATAAGTTATAACAGTTTATGCATATGAAATCAATGTATATATTATATATTGTAAATATGTAGTATTAATAACCCACAATGCCCCCCTAATTTCTCATTTTCTTCCCATTTCTACCACGAACCCTAGAACCAAATTAAGAAAGAAATTAAGTTATTCAGATGCCCTGTCGAGATTCGATCTGGGGGCCAGGGTATCCGAACGAAGGCATCTAAATAACTTAATTTCTTTATTAGTTTGGTTCTAGGCTTTGTAGTCACAAGCGTTGGCGAAATGTGAATAAATCGAAGAGTTAAGAGGGCATTGTGTAGTAAATACTATATATGTAACTGGTAAAAGTAACTAGCATTTTATATATATATATATATATATACATATATATATATATATATATATATATATATATATATATATATATATATATATATATATATATATATATATATATACATATACATATATATATATATATATATTATATATATACATACATATATACATATATACACACACACTTTTTGGTAACTGATAACGAAGCCTGCGAATCCCTACAAAACCATGAAATGATAATTAATTAATCTCTAAAGGGAGGACAAAAATTAGTTGTTTTCATAGGGTTCGGTCTATTGTCTGCTCGATTAACACTTGGAATGAGCTAATTATACCCGGATTAATTTTTTTCCTCACTAGTTTGTGGCATTAAACAATTTTTCTCTCCCAAAAATAATCGAGAGAAAAGAAATCGAAATACAATCGCACTGATGAGTCATCTCTCTCTCTCTCTCTCTCTCTCTCTCTCTCTCTCTCTCTCTCTCTCTCTCTCTCTCTCTTCCTTTTCTTTCTAAAATTCAGTCTCTCTCTCTCTCTCTCTCTCTCTCTCTCTCTCTCTCTCTCTCTCTCTCTCTTTTCTCTCTCTCTCTCTCTCTCTCTCTCTCTTTCTTTTCTTTCTAAAATTCAGACTCTCTCTCTCTCTCTCTCTCTCTCTCTCTCTCTCTCTCTCTCTCTCTTTCCTTTTCCCCTAAAATTCAGTCTTCTCTTGTTCTCTCTCTCTCGCCAGGCTTTCTGATATCAATAAAACAATCTGCATTGTCCTAAAATGAACTCTCTTGGCTCCAGGCTGCTTAGCCTTTCTCGATTCTGCATTATCTCATTTTCTTAAACTCCTCCTTCACCTCTCAGCTCTAAATCGCAGGTTTCTCTCTGTCTTACCTGACCTTTTTTTCCCCCCTTTGACCTTTAAAGGTTCTCTTGTTTTGCTTAACTGACCAGATATCAATTAAACAATCTGCATTTGCTTGGGATTGAACTCTCTTTTCCAGGCTTGCTTATCTTATCTGATTCTTTTTTTGCCTCTTTTAAATGCTTTAAGTATCTTGTCTCAGCTCTTTTAAATGCTTTAAGTGTCTTAGCTGAACTTTTTTGCCTCTTTTAAATGCTTTAAGTAAAGTATCTTGTCTGACCTTTTTTGCCTCTTTTAAAAGCTTTAAGTATCTTATCTGGCCTTTTTTCTCTTTTAAACGCTTTAATTATCTTACCTGACCTTATTTTGCCTCTTTTAAATGCTTTAAGTATCTTATCTGACCTTTTTTGCCTCTTTTAAATGCTTTAAGTATCTTACCTGACCTTTTTTGCCTCTTTTAAATGCTTTAAGTATCTTGTCTGACCTTTTTTTGCCTCTTTTAAATGCTTTAAGTCTTACCTGACCCTTTTTGCCTCTTTTTAAATGCTTTAAGTATCTTATCTGGCCTTTTTCTCTTTTTTAAATGCTTTAATTATCTTATCTGACCTTTTTTTGCCTCTTTTAAATGCTTTAAGTCTCTACCTGACCCTTTTTGCCTCTTTTGAATGCTTTAGGTATCTTATGTGACCTTTTTTTGCCTCTTTTAAATGCTTGAAGTATCTTATCTGACCTTTTTTTGCCTCTTTTAAATGCTTTAAGTCTTACCTGACCCTTTTTGCCTCTTTTGAATGCTTTAGGTATCTTATGTGACCTTTTTTGCCTCTTTTAAATGCGCTAAGTATCTTATCTGACCTTTTTTTCTCTTTTAAACGCTTTAAGTATCTTATCTGACCTTCCATTGCCTCTTTTAAATGTTTTAAGTATCGTATCTGACCTTTTTTCTCTTTTAAATGCTTTAAGTATGTTAACTGACATTTTTTGCCTCCTTTAAATAGTTTAAGTATCTTATCTGACCTTTTTTCTCTTTTAAGTGCTTTACGTATCTTACCTAACCTTTTTTGCCTCTTTTAAATGCTTTAAGTATCTTTCCTGACCTTTTTTGCCTCTTTTAAATGCGTTAGATATATTACATGACCTTTTTATCCCCCCATTTTAAACGCTCTAAGTACATTGATTCTGCAGCTGTTACAGGGACTAGTAATGAAAGAAGCTGGCCCCGGGTTGGACGACGTAAGTTTAAACTTGGAGTTTGTTACCCAAGCAATGTTTTATGTCGAATTTGGTTGTAGCCTGGGGCCTAAAACTCTTATCTCATCTTCTCTAAAAAACAAGAAAAAATTGCACCGAAGTTTCTTCTGAGCAATAAAGTTTTCTGTACAGCGTATAATCAAGGCCACCTAAAATAGATATATCTTTCGGTGGTCTCGGTATAATGCTGTATGAGCCACGGCCCGTGAAACTTTAACCACGGCATGGTGGTGGCCTGTCCTATATCGTTGCCAAAAGCTAACTTTAACCTTAATAAAAATAAAAACTACTGAGGCTAGAGGGCTGCAATTTGCAGCTCTGTAGCCCTAGTAGTTTTTAAGATTTGAGGGCGGACAGAAAAAGTGTGGACAGAAAAAGTGCGGACAGAATAAGTGCGGACAGAGTAAGTGCGGACAGAATAAAGTGCGGACGGACAGACAAAGCCGGCACAATAGTTTTCTTTTACAGAAAACTAAAAACTTGGTGAGATCTGTCACATATGAACTCGATACTACTGAACCTGCGTTCAAAAAGGATTTCAGAAATCAACCTCTTACAGAAATGACGCTTCCAGGAATCATTCTGAAATCAGGATTTCTGATTTCTTGTCGAAGGGATTTTGAGGAGGAGCGAAGTGGAGTGTGCCCATTGTCTTGATTAAATATCGTGACGGGGGATCTGAAGAGTTGGTTTCTCTTCTTTTTTTCAAATCGTCTTCATATCGCGTATATTAATGTTCGTTCAATTTCGTCTTCGATATAGACACTTGAGGAAGAAGTTAGGTTTGGCAATATGGTCAAAGGTGAGTTAGGTTGGGGAGGGGGGGGTAGTATAAAAAAAGGTTGATTCATTTTCATGAGAGCCAGTGATG
>NC_089750.1:75549706-75554706 GCF_040412425.1 Macrobrachium rosenbergii
GAATTTAAATGATTTACCTTGGATTATACTTTAGCAGTAACACGAGAGAGAGAGAGAGAGAGAGAGAGAGATCTTAGCCAAAACATTTCATTTTGCGAAAACCACTAGAATTTAAATAATTTACCTTGGATTATAGTTTAGCAGTAACACGAGAGAGAGAGAGAGAGAGAGAGAGAGAGAGAGAGAGAGAGAGAGAGAGAGAGAGAGAGAGATCTTCCCAAAAGATTTAATCTTATGAAAACCACTAGAAAAATTATTCAGATAATTTACCTCGGATTATACTTTAGTAAAAATACGAGAAATGTAGTAAGCACGCAGTTTGTCCCCAACAGAAATTTACAGAAAAGGAAAAAACGAGGTGCCTGGTTCATTAGAGATACCACACATACCCAACATACCACACATTCCAATCCTGCATTTCAAAAACTCTCGAAAGGTAACATATATTCAGGGTTTTGCAGAATCACTGCACATTTATGCTTTGCGAAAATCTCTCAGTTATTGACATCAGAGATTTAATTAGCAAGCTGTCTTTCCTGGTGAGAAAAAGAATAATGAGAGAGAGAGAGAGAGAGAGAGAGAGAGAGAGAGAGAGAGAGAGAGAGAGAGAGAGAGAGAGAGAGAGAGAATTTTGGTAATGTGTTTACCTAACACTCATTATACAAACTCATTAGAGAGAGAGAGAGAGAGAGAGAGAGAGAGAGAGAGAGAGAGAGAGAGAGAGAGAGAATTTTGTTAATGTGTTTACCTTCAACTCATTAGAGAGAGAGAGAGAGAGAGAGAGAGAGAGAGAGAGAGAGAGAGAGAGAGAGAGAGAGAGCCTGGGCCTAAGCTCATTAGAATTATCTGACACCGTACGTTTATGCTTCTACATAAAATGGAATGTATATCATCATATTTATTTTTCCCGTGTGTAGCGCAGATAGGTAATGAAAACTACGTCTGACTACCATAGAATGTTGAAAAAGAAGTTGTAAATAAATATAATACACTTTGACATAACCTAAGCACAAGGCAATTTACCTAATTACCGAAAACGTCTACCTGAGCTTTAACCTTCCCATTCCCGGGTCTTTCAATAGAAGGGCCAGGACGCTACCAATCTGATCACACAGGACATGAAAGAGGTTAGAAGCTAATAACGACTGTGCCTAAGGCTTTTACCTGTGGTCCTATTGGTAGCGCCCTTGACCTTCGTTTGAAAGACCTGGGTTCGATCCCGAACTGAGTCAGATTGTTTATTTCTGTTCCTCGTGTGATTGTTGATCACTTCTATATATATTTATGTATGTATGTATGTATGTATGTATACACACACACACACACACACACACATATATATATATATATATATATATATATATATATATATATATATATATATATATATATATATATATATATGTATACTGCAACGTAAGTAAAGCCTTTAATGAGGTCTCACCACGTATAATGATAGCGAAAGTGCTTTTATATCAATGTATATATATAATATGTCTTACATATCACATGGTTCAAACATTTTTTTCTTCACGTTTCAAAGACCTTTCAGAACTCAGCAGGTATACGAGTAAACAAAATCCATTTGATTCTTACGAAATGTACCAGTTTCTCACTCTCTCTCTCTCTCTCTCTCTCTCTCTCTCTCTCTCTCTCTCTCTCTCTCTCTCTCTTCTTCTTCTTCTTCTTCTTTCTTCCTCTTCTTCTTATTTCTTCCTCATCTTCTTCTTCTTCCAATTTAACGTCGGAAGCTTGGTTGACGCATTTAATGATTCCGAAGAGAAACAAGTCTGCAATTCCAGTTGCCTGCAATCATCCCTTCACCCGATAGAGTCGTATTTTCTTAATGAGGTCTGCATCCTTTCCTTTTTTTGTTCTGGGAACGCTTTGAAACTCTTTCCCTCTCACTTTCACCCGCCCTCTCTCTCTCTCTCTCTCTCTCTCTCTCTCTCTCTCTCTCTCTCTCTCTCTCTCTCTCTGGTGTGGGAAATCTGCCGTTTTCCGGATGTAAATACATTTACATCTGTTTGCAGAAAACAAATCCTCGACCCACGCAGTCTCTCTCTCTCTCTCTCTCTCTCTCTCTCTCTCTCTCTCACACACACACACACACACACACACACAGGAAATTGAGTTACTGGTCGTAAGAAAGATGATAATGACCAATGAATAACTTTATGTCCTGCCCCATAAATATATGATTTATATTCAATTAATTCTTTGACAGCCCCTTTATAATTACTTGTCAGCAACTTTCATACTCCCTCATTCTCTGCATTCAACTCACTTTATCTTTAATATAAAAATAAGCATTATTCATTCATTAAATGTGAAATAGTCTTTGAATAAATTGTGGCCTGTTTCGGCATCAACCTATTTTGATTAATGTGGCTGTACCTTTTTTGCAATTTATTGTTCAAGACGCATTTCCAAACTCGGGAGATTGTGTACGCCCCTATACTACTGATGACATAAACGTGATTTTTATGAATGAAATTGGCTGGCTGCTAAAGAAAACGCATTATAGTGAATGGATAACTGTTGTATACTTCTGTTTATATATTTTCAAGACCTGTACTATTGCGAATACGTTTGTGGTTATCTGAGATTCACTGTGTTTGTGCAATGGATATTTGAGGCAGAACCTTTGTTAATTGAGAAGATAAAGAAGCCTTTATTCATGCTGTATGATATAGCTTAGGCCTAGCTTTCAAGTTTACGACAGCATTTTCAGATATGGACCTGGTCTAGACGGAACTGATGCAGGTATGTCTGTAATCGTAGTACTTATTTATTCATAAATAAATACTACGATTACCTTTTGACTTATATTAGAACTGGTAAAATTAAAATCTGTACGTTACAGCTAGCCTAGATCAGACACCAGGCTGTGATGCAGCCCAGCAGCCTTTGTTATGACATAATGGTGGATTTTCTTGGTCGAGATTAATGATTACAATTGGAATTTTGATGGCCTGTAATGACCTCACCTTTTATCTACTGTAGGTTACTTTCACTCTCACTTTATATATAAGGTAGTTTTATTTTCCACTTCAAAGACTGCCAGAAAGGGTTCAAATATTGTGCTACCTCTCTCATCGTGGTATGCGAAAAGGGTTATGTCTTAGTACCATAGCCTAATACAAGGGAAATGGTGCATTTTGGTCAGTTTACAGGGAGTGTATGTGAGTGATGATGTTGGAGGCGAATAAGTTAGGCCTGTTTTGTACGAATCCTATCTTGCCCCAACTGTACAGATTACAAAAACAATCTTGGCTGAACAGTACAGCAAAGGCTATTATACGGGATTGCATCCTAACCTAACCTGGGCCACTGAATCCTACCCCAAAACTAACATAACCTACAATGTCATAAATCATAGAGTGGAAGACAAAGATGCATCCTAACCTATCCTAACCTAACCTAACCTAACCTACCTGGCTGGATGCAGGATCAAAAATGAATCTGGTATATTTTAACGCAGGGCATATAATTTCATGTAACATTGGGGTGTTTAGGGTCATTCCTTCTTGCCTAAATAGCCCTTTTGCCAGCATAAAGAAAGGGTGTCACCTCATAGTGGGCACAATAACTAAAATGGTTAGGTTTTTACTATAGTAAACAGCGCAACCTTAAAGGACTTTGATACCATAAGCTTTTGAGATTTTTAGCACAACTGGATTTTGCTAGAATATCTTATAAATAAGTATCTACATCATGACCTTTTATCTCTCAGCAGTTTCACTAAATTCCATCGTACATTTTCAGTGTACTGTCACAGATTTTACAAGTCCTCACTTTGTTGTATGATATAGAAATTCAATGAAGTACGAGTGATATGCAGCTTTACAAAACATCAAAGAGAATATTTTTCTGTCACACTGAAATCAGATCTGCATTGCTAAACACAATATAATCTTTTGTTTATGGATTTTTCCGCGACTTGCATGATGCAACAGCTGACTATAATAGTTTTAGTTTTCTGAAAACAAAGCTATTGTGCCGGCTTTGTCTGTCCGTCCGCACTTTTTTCTGTCCGCACTTTTTCTGTCCGCCCTCAGATCTTAAAAACTACTGATGCTAGAGGGCTGCAAATTGGCATGTTGATCATCCACCCTTCAGTCATCAAACATACCAAATTGCAGCCCTCTAGCCTCAGCAGTTTTAATTTTATTCAAGGTTACAGTTAGCCAAAATCGTGCTTCTGGCAATTATATAGGACATGCCACCACCGGGCCGTGGTTAAAGTTTCATGGGCCGAGGCTCATACAGCATTATACCGAGACCACCGAAAGATAGGTCCATTTTTGGTGGCCTTGATTATACGCTGTAGCGGCTGTACAAAAAGCTCGATTGCGCCGAAGAAACTTGGGCGCAATTTTGACTTATTTGTTAGTGGCAAATAGTAATGTGATGACGACCCTCTTTTATGTTATCGTCAGTAAAGGGCAAGAGTTTACAGCTTCATTTCTCTGTCCCCAGTCGTCACTTTTCCATACCCCGAGTTATGACAATGTTAAAAAATAATAGTTTATTTCCTCTGCATAATTAGCATTCAGTCGTCCAAAAAAAAAAAAAACAATGTCAAGACACTTCTGTTCCCTGCACTCCTTATGATTAATTCAATACGGTTAATGAGATTTACACTAGTTCCATTCTACATTCCTTGACCACAAAGCTAATTATCATAATGACAAGTTGAGGGGAGGATAAAGAAGGTAGCTTTGTAGAATAAATTACCGAGTAGAAATACCAAATGAAAGCGAGATTTTAAACTAAAATTACTGACAAAAATTTACAACTTTAGCTAATTTACATAACGTCTCTTTTTTTTTTTACAAATAAATACGTAGATAAATTCATTACTTCACTATTAAAGTTTAGACGAGATACACTATTTCTTCCGCTACGTGACGGTCCAGATTTCTGGCGCGTAATGACAGAAGAAGAAGAAGAGCGCAATGTAAACATTCCAATTCGTCGCTTCGTGGAGCGAGTTC